>NC_058407.1:25802220-25984163 GCF_002201575.2 Neomonachus schauinslandi | reverse complement strand
AAACAAACTGAGGGTTCTAGAGGGGAGGGGGATGGGAGGATGGGTTAACCTGGTGATGGGTACTAAAGAGGGCACATTCTGCATGGAGCACTTGGTGTTATACGCAAACAATGAATCATGGAACACTACATCAAAAACTAATGATGTAATGTATGGTTATTAACATAACAATAGAAAAATTTAAAAAATATAGTAACAAGTAAGGCATTGCAAAACATTAAGAGGTATCTCCTGGGTGGTAGAACTAAGGTGATTTTTATTTCTGATTTTGCCTTTTCCACATGTTCCTGATTTTCTCCAGTGAGCATGAACATATTTAGTCAGAAAGTTATCATTAAAATTAAAATTGGGGGTTGCTGGGTGCTCAGTCAGTGTCTGACTTTGGCTCAGGTCATGATCCCCGGGTCCTGGGATCCAGCCCCGCGTCGGGCTCTATGCTTGAGGGGAGTCTGCTTCTCCTTCTCCCTCTGCCCCTCCCCCTGCTCATGCACTCTCAAATAAATAAAATCTTTTAAAAAATAAATAAATAAATAAAATTTTGGGAGGGGTGTCTGGCTGGCTCAGCTGGTAGAGTTTATGACTCCTGATCTTGGGGTTGTGAGTTCAGTCCCCATGATGGGTGTAGAGATTACCTAAAATAATAGTAATAATAATAATAATAATAATAATAATTTGGGGAATTGGAAAGGATCAGAGAAATTAGTCTAATCCCCCCATCCCTTATGAATGGAAATTGAAGCTCAGAGAAGCTAAATGATGTGCCCAAAGGCACACAGCTTGCTAGTGAGAAAGCAGAAATAAAGAAAATAGGTCATTTGTGTTTCTCAGCCCAGTACCCTTTCTTCCACTACACACTTTGCCTTTCCCAAAAAGAAACTTCAGTGAGACTCTATCTAATCTTTTTAAAAGCCTCTAACCCACTCTAAAGGCAAAAGTGTGCTGCCCATTGAGCTTATTCCCATAGAAGACATTATTTTAGAAAGTACAAAGCAGAGTGTAGTTTAAAAGTCATTAAGGAAAATATCCTCTGCTGTTGCTAGAGCAAAACACTTGGCCACTTCCTGACGAAGGATGACCCCAAAACAACCTGTGAAATCTGAAATAAAGCTTAATATCCGTGAGCAGCTGAACAGTACACATCACCCAGAAAGGAAGGTTTATGCATTAGCTTTGCTTCTCAAGAGGTAAAAAGGCTTAGGGCTGGGAATTCATCTTCCACCAAACTTTTATTGGTGTATGAACTTCGAACTTTTTATTATAAAAATTTCAAACACACAAAAGAGAGGGAACATTAAAATGAATTCCCATCTATCATCAAGCTTTAATAATTATAATTTCTGGCTATATTCCCAGCCACAATCTACCTCCCCATGGCTAATTTTGAAATCAACCCAAACATATTTCACCCATAAATACTTTAGTATGTATTTCTAAAAGATAAGGACTCTTGTTTTTTAAACATAACCACACAACTATATCATACCTAAAAAATTTGACAAATCCTTAATATAACCAAATATCCCATTTGTGTTCTCATTTCCACAATCATCTTGCAACTATTTCTACAGGCGATTTAATGTGTCAAGCACTATGCATTATCTCTGTTAATCCTTACAATGACACATGAGGGAAATGATATTATCCTCATTTTGCAGGTGAAACTGAGGTACAGAGAGGTAAAGTAACTTGCTCAATGTTGCCCACTAGCAGGTGGCAGAGACGGGGTTTGAACCCAGGTCTACCTGACTCTGCAGTCTGAGCTCTTCACTTCAACACTGTGCTACCCCCTCGACCATCTCCTTTCGAGGCGTTCATTGGTTCCAAAGTACAGGAAAACATTAAAGGTCTTTCCGAACTTAGTGTATGTTGAGAGTGGGAGTAGATGGAAAAGGACATAAGTGATTCTTCTCCCCAAGGTCTGGGGGAATCTTTAGGGCAGGCTCCGACCCAGAGAACAACTACAGAAGTGCTCTCCAATGCACAAGCTGCCCCAGACTTCGCCTGGAATTACAGGTGTCAAGGCCTATCCTGGAAAAGTCCCACTACCCAAAGCCCTTGCCAAGGCCACTCTGAGCTGTGGGGTCCTGGGGAACATCCCAGATTCCACCAGGAAGAAGGTGGGTTATCAGACAGGGTACCTGCAAGAATCAGGTGGCAAACTCCACTTGCATAATTCGAGGTGAGATTAATAAAGGGATTGTTTACAAAGGTCTGCGTGGGGTGCAGGGAAACTTTAAGAGGTAGTCCAGTACAGGACTCATCACTAGAGGGACTCCTACCACAGGTCTGCCAGGTTGAAGGGAGGGAGCATTTATTGACCCTGGAAGGAGAGTAAGATGGAGAGCCTCTTGGCAGGAGCTGAAACCTGTGGGTGAGGGACTCGGGAGCCAGAGGGGACTTAACAGGAAGGAAGGAGAGGTAGTTACCCCAATATCACTCTTCTCCCTCCGACCACTCTCACTGGCCTCCCCACTGGCTGAAACCAATGGGGAACCAGCAGGTGAGGGACCCTGGTAACTGGTTCCCCCAAATCAATCTCCCAGCGCTCAGAGCAGGGGGGAGAGGGCGGTCTGGAGCAGCCAGTGGAAGCTGTCCAGCACCCAGGGGCCACCTTCCTTCAGGGGACTTCAGGGGGCAGATACTCGGCAAAGCCAAGGATTCCAGCTCTCCAAACACTTCGACGGGCAGCCCTCTCTGCAGAGTTCTCTCTGGCTGTGGTAGCTCAAGGTGGCCAGGGTGATCAGATCAGGCCACTCCTCAGTTTAAAATCCCCCAGCAGTTTCCATCTCACTGAGAATACAATCCAAAGTCCTAACATGGAGTGCACAGCCCCGTATGATCTGGCTCCTTCCTCCCTAACCTTATCGCAGACTTCTGTGTGCAAACATGGGTCTCTGCTGCACATTAATGTACACACGCACACATGAGAAATGAACAGCTTTGTTTCAGCTGAGCTCAGCACCCCAAAACGCTTGGCCAAGACCATTAGGCAAATGGCCCTCTTATTATGTCTATTTTAATGCCTTTTCATAACTACAAAGGTAATTCATGTTCACTGTAAAAAGTCTGAGAATCCACAAAGAATAAAAATTCAAAGATTAAAATGATTCAGAGATAGCCACTGTCAACACTGTTTATGCATATGTTTGTGATACAAAATTGGAATATTACTATTCTTATTGTTTTGTGACCCACTCTTTTAACAATGTGGCATTACTGTTTTAAGACTGCACTGCATTCTGGGGTGCCCGGGTGGCTCAGTCGGTTAAGCGGCTGCCTTTGGCACAGGTCATGATCTCGTGGCCCTGGGATCGAGTCCCGCATCAGGCTCCCTGCTCAGTGGGGACTCTGCTTGACCCTCTCTCTCTGCCCCTCCTCCCATTTGTGCTCTGTCTCTCTTAAGTAAAGAAAATCTTAAAAAAAAAAAAGACTACACCATATCCCACTGTATGCCCAGACAAGGTTGTCACTACTACCCTCCATGGCTGGATGCTTCATTTGTTTCTCCTTTTTTGCCTATCATGAGAAAAAATATAAACGTTCTTATACATCTATGTACATTTCCATTATTATTAAAAGCTCCAGATAGATGCCTATAAGTGAAACTGCTTGACAAATGGAAATACAAATTAGAGCATTTGTGTTACTAAATTGCTCTCCAGAGCAACCGCATCAACTAATACTCCCAGCATCAACACTGAAGCATAGTCATCTCCTTTTTCCTTTATTCACACTGGGTATTAATATATTTTAAGAATATATAATACCATGTTGTAACTGACTGTTAGCTATCTCTATTAGCTCACAGATTTCTTGAGAATGAGAATTATGTCTTTTCCTTCTGTTTACTTCTGATATGCCACAGGCACTTTGAGTGGATGGATGAACTGACGGATGGATGGACAGAAGGCCTGGATGGATAGATGAGTGGACAGATGGATAGATGAATTTTGTCAAGGAACACCGGGAGAGACAGTGAGCCACATGATCAAGTTGTCTTTTTCCAGTTTCTAGGACTCTCGTGACCAATTTACGTGTTTACCATGAGGACAGTCCCTCCTCCCTGGTTAAATTCTGCTGAGCATCCCTTTGCTTTTGATTCTTGAGCATTAGGCTCACATCCCACCAGATCTGGCTCTCACTCCCATTTGGCTCCAGCAGAAGAGGTATTAAAATTACTAATTTTGGTTTACATGATGTTTACCGTCTGAAGTATAACTAATAAATGTTTTCATAATAACAAGTTCCAGATTTCCCTTAGCAAAGCAAAACTGAAAGTAAACACCACACTGGACTGTTCCACAGGACCCAAACCTACCAACTGGAAAGATACAATCAATCACCAGGGGCTGCATCTGACCCAGAATTTGCGCCAATAAAATTTTAACCCAATAAGGCCATGCTGGAGAGCTACCAGATACCCATCCACCCTATGTGTAGACCCCAGTTTGTCAGTCCTCAGAAATCCCTATGGGTAGGACCACGTCTTTTTTGTTGGGATAGCTCCTGCACTTGGCAATGGTTGACATATGCTAAATACCTATTAAATGTCTAGTGAACACATAGACATCAAAAGGAGGGAATATGGGATGAGAAGATGCACAAAACCTGGTTACAGTAAGTGAGCAGATATATACCTCATAAATTCTAGAACCCGGATTTGGGCCTGTGTCAGAAATAACCCCATTCACTTTCTCTGTGCTATGCTGCCTTCCAACATTAGAGAAAAATGTTTAATGCCCACTATATGAGAATTTTTGTTGCAATAAATAATCTGAATCACAGTTTCAAATGTAAAATGCCCCATATAGGGGCACCTGGCCGGCTCAGTTGGTAGAGCACTTGACTCTTGGTCTCAGGGTGGTGAGGTGAAGCCCCATGCTAGATGTGTAGATTACTTAAAAATAAAATCTTTTAAAAAAATTAAAAATTAAAAATAAAATGCCTCAAATAATCAACTCTGTTTTACCTAGTATGAAGATGTTCTCACAGCAACATTCCCCTTGACTTATAAATAGCACCTATATTCTCAAAAGAGATGGAAGCAAGAATAATCTATCTAGCCACAACAAATCAGCAGTAAAATCATGGTTTCTTGGGATGGAAAGGCAGAGAGCAAAATGAACAACAGGCTCTCCAATTTGCTTTTCTTTTTCTTTTTTTTTTTTTAAAGATTTTATTTATTTGACAGAGAGAGACACAGCAAGAGAAGGAATACAAGCAGAGGGAGTGGAAGAGGGAGAAGTAGGCTTCCCACTGAGCAGGGAGCCTGATGCGAGGCTCGATCCCAGGACCCTGGGATCATGACCTGAGCCGAAGGTAGACCCTTAATGACTGAGCCACCCAGGCGCCTCTACTGTTCTTTTTAATATGAACCCTCTGGCTGGAGACAGGAGTTAATTTTAATTACATAAATTTAATTAAGTGCCAATAACAACTTACGTGCACATACAGCACAGGAAACAGATTAACTTACCCATTCATTTATCTGGTGTTAGGCACTTTTGAAATAAAAATAGGTTCCTCCCTATCCTCATGAGGCTTATTGCTAACTGGGGAGATCCATAAGCAATCTGTCAGAGTATATAACATGGTAAGAACTAACAGACCTATGCCCGTGGTGTAAGAGCAAGTTCTTTATCATGTTTGTCTTGGAGATGAGAAGTTGTGGCAAAGAATAGTAGGAGAAGGGGCGCCTGGGTGGCTCACTCGTTAAGCGTCTGCCTTCCCCTCAGGTCATGATCCCAGGGTCCTGGGATTGAGCCCCGTCGGGCTCCCCGGTCAGCGGGGAGTCTGCTTCTTCCTCTCCCACTCCCCCTGCTTGTGTTCCCTCTCTCGCTGTCTCTCTGTCAAATAAATAAATGAAATCTTTAAAAAAAAAAAAAAGAATAGTAGGAGAAAAGAATGGATTGAGAAAAAGTAAGAGGAACTATGAATGATATGAGTTGAGAATATAACATTAGCAGTTACCTATTTACCAAGTGCCTTACTATGAACCGCACACCTAAAACAACTCAATGAGGTAGAATCGATTATTATCCCTGTCTTAGAGAAGAAGAAACTGAAGCTTAGAGAGCTGAAATAATGCACCCAACTACGAAGCTGGTGAGAAGAGCAAACTGGAAATAAAGATATGAAACTAGCATATAACAATCACTGCCCCAAAGATCACTTGAAAATTACGTACACACCTATATTGATTACCTGTTGCTATGTGACAAGTTACTCCCAAAACTTAGGGGTCTAAGGCAACAAACATTTATATAATCTCACAGTCTCTGTGAGTCAAAATTCAGGAGCAGTTTAGCTGGGTTGTTCTAGCTCAGGATCTCTCAAGAGTCTGTAGTCAAGATGCTAACTAGGGCTGTGTTCCTCTCAAGGCTTGACTGGGGATGGAAGATGGACTTCCAAGATGGCTCACTCACATGGCTGTTGGCAGGATGCCTCCACTCCCCTGCCATGTGGGCCCCTCCACAGGGCTGAGCATCCTCATGACACTGCAGTTGGCTTCCCCCAGAATTAGTAATCCAAAGAAGAGCAAAATGGAAGCCACGATGCCTTTACGGCCTAGTCTCCAAAATCTAACACCATCACTTCCTCCACTTTCTATTAATTAGAAGTGAGTCATCAGGGCCCCGTGGGTGGCTCAGTTGGTTGAGCGACGGCCTTCGGCTCAGGTCATGATCCTGGAGTCCCGGGATCGAGTCCCACATCGGGCTCCCTGCTCGGCAGGGGGTCTGCTTCTCCTTCTGACCCTCTTCCCTCTCGTGCTCTCTGTCTCTCATTCTCTCTCTCTCAAAAAATAAATAAAATCTTTAAAAAAAAAAAAAAAAAGAAGTGAGTCATCAAATATAGCCTACACTCCAAGGGAAGAAAGTTAGATTCAACCTTTTAAACTACAGAGAATTTGTGAATATATTGTAAAACCATCACTATACCTCAGACTGGAAACTAGGATGGGTTGCAGAGACCCAATCCAGAGAAAAAAGGTTTGTATTTCAAAGAGTAGGTGGCAAATAAGCTAGATCCCGTGTGCTGGGAGAAAATGGCACTGCCAGGCCAGGCAGAGGGTTAGGGGTTTGCTTACATCCGTGAGGTGCCGAAGTCTAATTATCTCAGAGGAAGGGGCTGGGGCTCAGTAAAATTCACAGTTCTAGAAACAAAAATATGAAGTGAAAAACGCTTCTGTTCTTTTAGTTTTTCCCTCCTACTGAGCAAAGTTTTCTTTTTTTTAAATATTTATTTGACAGAGCGAGATAGAGATATCAAGAAAGAGAGCATAAGCAGGGGGAGTGGGAGAGGGAGAGGCAGGCTCCCAGCTGAGCAAGGAGCCCGACGTGGGCCTCAATCCCAGGACCCCGGGATTACAACCTGAGCCGAAGGCAACTGCTTAACTGACTGAGCCACCCAGGCGCCCCTGAGTAAAGTTCTTTTGAAAATGCCAATTTGAGGGGCACCTGGGTAGCTCAGTCAGTTAAGTGTCTGACTTCGGCTCAGGTCAGGTCATGATCTCAGGGATCCTGGGCCCCCCACTCACACTGTCTCTCAAATAAATAAACAAATCTTAAAAAAAGAAAGAAAGAAAGAAAATGCCCATTTGCTGCTTAGATGGGCCTCAAGAAAGGGGTTTGTGCTGGAGAGAAAGGCGGGAATTAGGGTCTCCAGCGGGTCAGAGGAAGGAAGTGGCAGCAGGGTTCAAAGGGAAGGTGACCAAGAGGGGAGAGGAGGAAGAACAGGGTCCGTCAATAAGCTGCTCCCCCCAGACTCTCCTTCGGGTCTCTCCTTGGCATGCCTCAGACTTCTGAATATTCTGTGTTCTGTTCAAAAGAGGGAGGCTCCTCCTTTTCAGAGCATAAAGGAACTGAATGGACACAAACCTCCTAGCACAGAGAGCCATTCAGGGGACTTCACCAATGCAAAATACAGAGCATGAAATGGTCTTCACATTTTGCAGGCAGCGTTTGCACTGAGAGTTAAGAGAAAAAAAGAGGACACGAAGCTGAGAGACAGTTTAGCATCGTGGCTACATGGATGATGTGGCAGTTGGACCTGGGTTCAAATTCCAGTACCATCCATCTCTTACTAGCTGTGACACTGTGGGAAAATTCATCTTTCTCAAGTCTGGTTTCCTCTTCGTAAAGAGGGGAGTACTATTCATTTCCTCACAGGGCTGTGGGGCTTAATGGGAAATCTAAGGGCTTAATGAGCATCAGCTATTATCAGTGCATGGCAGGGACAGAGACATGAAGTTGACCTTCAGGAGTAAAAATGGAGAACACTTGTTCATTTTCTGCAACTCAACGTACAGTTTATGAGAAATCCTCTCGAGCATTGTTCAAAGAACAGAAGGTGAGCCACTGCACCTCCTCTCCCTCCTCAACCTCTCTGTCCCCCAACTCTTTGCTCTCCGGGATAAGGGGAGCCCCCCACCCCCTGAGCTGGCATGCAAAAACACAAGGAACTGCTGTCACCTGAACACCAGCAGCTCTTCCGGATATGCTAAGTCGTGGCAAGGAGCCACAGCACAGATTCCCCGTGGCTCTTCCATTCCCACCTTCATGACAACCATGTCCAGCAACAGCCCGTACAACAGCAGCTTTCCCACATCCCCAAAACTGGGTATAGGGCTGCCACGATGGGCCTCCTGCAATTCCAGGGAAAGGGCCCCGGGGACAGGTGTGAAGGTCGCTGAGGACCCTCTCTGGACGAGGCCTCCTATCACAACCACGGAGCAGGATCAGCTCACGAGCAGGACGGCTGTGTCCCTGTGTCCGGCGGCAGGGCCCCAGGGCCTTTCCAAAGAAGAAAACAACTATTTAGGTGTTACGAGGTGTATAAAAAGCAGCAGATGAAAGAGTAACTAACTGCCACTTCCCCTATCACAGGACGAGATGTGACGAGGTTAGACGACCACGTTGGTGTGTCACGCCCACTCTCCAGCAGGACGGGGGTGAGTTGACACCCCACGCTGGCCGGCACTGAGGTCAGAAACAGGCTGCAATTCCCCTTCCCGGTCTCGCCCTCTCAGGTTTTCCACATCTCATCAGGGAAATACTCCTTGGTAACTTCAGACCCACGCAGCCTTACCCAGTTAATAACCGAAGCGCTGTCCTAAAAGCAGGCAAACCCAACTTTATTAAGGGCCAATCTGCAAATATAAAACCTTCATAAACTATTCATGCCTCTCTGGAGCTGAAATGGGGCTTCCAGAGAACAGTGTGAGGGACTTAGCACTTAATTACAAACCCTGCAAGAAAATCAATTTAGTCTGGATTCTTGCAAGGAAAATAGTGTTGCTATTTACTTTTAATAATAAAACTGCTCAGCATCTTAAGACTGTCTCCTGCCTTCACTCGACACACCGCCAGCTACACGTGATCGCATGTCCATGAGGCCTCTGAGGCGGATTCTGGGCCACCAGCCTCCGGCCCTTACCAAGCAGTAGGAATATTTGAAGTTCTCTGTGCGATACTTTCTACAGCCTCAGCAACAAGAACAGCAACAACCTCCAACACTTATTGAGCCCTTCCTACGTGCCAGGTACTGTTCTCAGTATTTATGAGTATTACATCTTTTCAAAATTTTCACAACTCCCCTGAACAGTAAGTTCCAATATAATCCCTGTATTTTACAAATGCAGACACTGAGGCACGGACAAGATAAATAAGGAAGTTGCCCAAGGTCCTACAACTGACAAAGCTAAAGAGCTGGGATCCAAGCCCACAGTCTGGTCTCAGAGGCTGTGCACCTGCCACTACTCAGTTATTCACACTGGCTTGCTGCATTCTGTATGTCTTTCTGGGGTTTCTCATGACACTGAAGGATGAAGTGCCTCTCCCCCTCATTGGTATCCTAGAAAAACACCAGTCTAGCATTAGATGGTGGTCATCAAATATTCAGTGTCCACCCCTGAGTGGTTTCTACACCAGAGAGGACTGATGTTTCATGCTTTATTTTTTAAACTTAACACTGACTCTCTTAGAATTCTCACCTGAAACATGCTATTTTCTAGTGATGATCAAAACTTCATTTCCCTTAAGAAGCAAAGTAAATTAGTAGAACATGGATTTTGAAGACAAAGATAGATTTTACTTGCCCTTCTACTAGTTCTGGATGAGTGACTGTGGGCAAGTTATTTAACATCCTGGAGTCCTAGATTCCTTGCCTATAAAATGTGAGTAACCACATTTACCTTTAATACTATCTTGAGAAACAAAGGATAGAAAGTATATAAAGCACCTATTATAAGCAATAAAGAATAACTCCCTAAGGTTCTTTCCTGTTCTAGAAGTCTGTAACTATTTAGCGTTATTGCTTGGGTGGTTATATACTTCCAAGGAAGAAAAGGTTCAGGTTGGCTGGCTTATTGCATTCTAAGGTATGTCCCTTGGGTGTGGAAAATCAACAACTTTTGATGATCTACCAGTTAGGCAGCCTGCTCTAAGGCCAAGGAACTTACATTCCAGGGAGCAATAAGATACATGTGCATGGAAAGATAACCAAGTGTTCCAAGAAGTAAACGACTGAACAGGAAACTAACAGAAGAAGAAGACACTTCCCCACTGAGCCCTGTGTGAGGTTAGATGAGAGAAATTTTTAGGAAGGAACAGACAGGAACAGGCAGAGAAGATGAGAAGAAAAATTCCAGGAAGGACTGAGAGAGAGAGAGAGCAGCAAGATCTAAAATATAAAGATGGAACATCACCAAATATATCCAGTGAACAGTAAGACAGGTGGCTGGGCAGCAGAGTTTATGGCAGGAACTCAGGATTAAATAATTAATTGATAGTGGACACATTATCACTGCATTCTGCTAAACCATTTACCAAGTGCTCTACATGTGTGACCCTATTTAATCTTTAGAGGGGCTGTGCTAAGCCAGCATTATCTCTATTTTGCAGTTGAGAAAACACAGAGAGACAAAGATTCACATTATTTGCACATTTCATCCTCAAAAATAATTCTGAGAGATAGCTAGGGCAGTCCTTATCTCCATTTCAGAAAAAGGTAAATTAAGGCTCAGAGAGCCCAATGATCTAACCCAAGTGGTTCTCAAACTAACGATCCACTACCTTCTTTTTATAATTAGTATTTATAATGCCACCTTTATTAATCTGAAATGAAATAAAAAAACAATGTAATATCCATAATTGTAACAACTACAACTTCTCCCACAAATATCAAAGTATTGTCTCGGGGACAGGATTCCTCACGCTAAGACTCATGCAAAGTCAAAGGCAGGGGAGGTCGCAAACTCAGATCCCTGGATTTTCGGAGAAAGACCCTTCCTCCTTGAAAAGGTGGGATGTGGCGAGAGAAGAGCCGCGGGTGGGAAGGCCGGACGTCCAAGCAGTCAGGCCTTCAGCTTCTTGCCCTTCCCGCGCCGGTTGCCAGGACTGAGGCGACGGTGTCAGTGACAGCAAGAACATCCACTCACCTCCTCAGCTGTGAATCTCTAAAACTCACCTTGCTGCCACAGAAATTAAACCTTTGTCTTCTACTCTGTTACGGTAAATATTCCACATCCTACTCCTAAGAGCAATAGCCAAAAAACACAGCAATTTGAGAAGAACCGCTTACATTCCTCGCGGCCAACTCAAATCATGCTACAGTATGAAACAAGACATTAGGAAACAAGATGTTTGTTTTCAAAGTGTGTGCATGGCTCTGGGCTCACGATCAGGTTTATCTTCCTCTTGGTTAAACCACCTGATAGCACTGAAGTCTTTGATCTACCCTGCCAATAAAAACCAGCAAGTCATCCAGAGCTCACATTCCAGAGGCACCTTTGGGAGATTCGGGACTGACAAATTTTATGCACGGAATGTCGGGAAGAAAAGCCAAATATTATTTTCATTCTCATGGTTTAATTCCTGTGCTTTAACCATGTTGGCATGCTTATAAACCCATGTCATGGTCGGTCAAACAGTAAGCAGCATGCATTTCTCTCAGCAGGTACATACATTCTTTTAGCAGACATTAAAAAATAAAACAAAGCTACCACACAGAAACTGCTTTTCTATGGCTCACATCCTTAAGTTCTATCTTCCCAGAATTATTCTTTCAAATGATGACTCAGCACCTACGCAGTGTAAGGCACGTGACAGGTTTAGAGCAGGATTTCACAATCTGGGGAAGCCGATGAGCCAGGTACCCAGGCACAAGGCCCTGTGTGAGGGATTTTAAGGGCAATGGGAGTTCAGAGTTAAAGCAGAGTCCAGTCAATGTTTGGCCTTGTGTTAAGCAAAGCCAGGCATAGTATGGATAAATAAAATCTACATATAATCCTAAATTTAAATTATCAGATAAAACTTTTTCAAAAGATTAACGGATAAATCTCTCAATTAACCTTAACCATACTTACTGGTAGTCTAAGAGGGATTTATTAGAGAGAAGAAGGACTCTCGGTTTATAAAAAGTCAGTTGAGCATTAGGGGCCAAAGAGCAATTGAAGAAGAGCATCACTTGCAAAAATGAGATGACTCTAGGTGGGAAGTATAAACATACAGTGATACTGGTGCATACCGCCTAGCCTACAAAGTCTGAGACAGAAAGACTTACGTGCCAAAGGAAAGACAGAACAAAAATATCTTTAAGGTTTGTTCAAGTTCTCTGATGCAAAGCTCAATTTCATTAATTGTCTCTATTTGTAAAAGAAAAAAATTGCAGGCGCCTGGGTGGCTCAGTCGGTTAAGCGTCTGCCTTCAGCTCAGGTCATGATCCCAGGGTCCTGGGATCGAGTCCTGCATCGGATTCCTCGCCCAGCTGGGAGTCTGCTTCTCCCTCTCCCTCTGCCTGCCACTGTGCCTATTTGTGCTCTCTGTGTCAAATAAATAAATAAAATCTTTTAAAAAAATTGCTACATTTTTAGGAAATGGATAAATATTGCCAAAGATTTGTTTTATTTCTTGCAAACTAGGGAAGCAAAATATTTTCTTTTTTCCTTGTATTTTCAATGGCAAGCTAATTTATCCTCAAAAAACGGTAGAGCATTCTATTTTATGGAGGGTGAGAAAAGGACTGCTTTTTTATTTATTTTTTTTGGACAGAGAGAAAGAGTGCAAGCGAGGGGTGGGTGCGCAGAGAGAACCCCAAGCAGGCTCCACGCACCTAACATGGAGCCCAACCCGGAGCTTGATCTCATGACCCCAAGATCACGACTTGAGCTGAAACCAAGAGTCAGACGCTTACCAACTGCGCCACCCAGGCGCCCCAAGACTGCTCTAAAGATACGAGGACATTTTCATCTTGTAGAATGCTAGGATACTGCTGCTCAAGTTTTTTAACAGCTTTTTTTGAAATGTTACTAAAAACCACAAAGTTTACCCATTTAAAGTATACAACTCAATAATTTTTAGTATATTACGACCATCACCACAATCTAGTTTTAGAATATTTTCATCATTTCCACTTGAGATCTTATACATATTAGCAGTCACTCTCCATTCTCCCCTGATACCTGCCCCCTCCCCACCATAGGTAATTACTTGTCTACTTCCTGTCTCTATAGATTTGTCTATTGTGGACATTTCATGTAAATGGAATCACACACTATGTGGTCTTTTGTGCCGGATTCCATCACTTAGCACGTTTCTGAGGTTCATCCAGGTTATAGAATATATCAGTATTTCATTCTTTTGATTGTCAAATAACATTCCATTATATGAATATACCTCATTTTTTGTATGTTTATCAGCTGAAGGATATCTGGGTTATTTCCAATTTTTAGCTATTATGAATAGTGTCGCTATGAACATTTTTGAGCAAGTATTTATATGGACATCTTTCATTTCTCTTGCATATATACCCCCTAGGAGTGGAACTGCTGGGTTATGTGGTAACTTTATGGTTAGCATTTTAAGGAAGTGCCAAGCTGTACTCCAAAGTGGCTGTACCATTTTGCATTCCCACCAGTAGTATATGAGAACTCCATTTTCTCCACATCCTTGCTAACACTTGTTCTAGTCCATTTTTTTTTTATTACAGTCATCCTAGTTCATGTAAAGTGGTATCTCACATGGTTTTGATCTCTATGCCATAATTAATGGTGTTGAGCATGTCTTCATGTACTTATTGACCACCATTTCTGTATCTTCAGAGAAATATGCACTTAAGTCCTTTGCCCATTTTTAATTGGGTTATTTGTTGGGGGGGTTGTTATTGTTAAGTTGTGAGAGTTCTTTATATAGTCTGGAAAGAAGTCATTTGGATACATGACTCACAAATATTTCCTCCCACTCTATGAGTTGTCTTTTCATTTTCTTGATGGTGTTCTCTGAAGCAAAAATTTTTATTTTTTTTTAAGATTTTATTTATTTAGTTATTTGAGAGAGAGTGTGCACGTGAGAGAGAGCAAACACGAGCAGGGGGAAGGGTAAGCGGAGAGGGAGAAGCAGACTTCCCGCTGAGCAGGGAGCCCGACATGGGGCTCGATCCTACTACCCTGGGATCATGACTTGAGCTGAAGATAGATGCTTCACCAACTGAGCCACCCAGGTGCCCCTGAAGCACAAATCTTTAATTCTGATGATGCTGAAGAATTTTTAAGTTGCTCTTGGGTGCATATTCTATAGGTGAGGTGAAATTAAGATGAAGACCTATTTGTACACCCATATTCATTAGCAGCATTTTCACAATAGCCAAAAGGTGGAAGCAACTGAAGTGTCCTTGGACTGATGAATGGATAAACAGAACAAGGTAGGTACATACAACATATACTTAACTCAACCTTAAGTACGAAGTAAATTCTGACACATGCTATAACATGAATGAAACGTAAAGACATTATGCTAACCTAAATAAGCCAGTCAGAAAAGGACAAATACTGCATGATCCACTTATATGAGGTACCTAAAGTAGTGAAATTCATAAAGTCAAAGAGACAGAAAGTAGAATGGTGTGAAAGCAGACAGGGGCTGGAGGGGAGGGGGCTGAGGAGTTACTGTTTAATGGGGATAGAGTTTCAGCAATTTGGGAAGATGCAGAGTTTTGCAGATGGACAGACGGTGGTGACAGGTGTATGATATCACTGTACTTATTGCCACTGACCTGTATACTTTAAAAAGAGTTAAAATAGTAAAAACCAACCAAACAAACAAAATTAGTTAGTTCCCCATCCTTGGGTTTTGGTTTCATCACATGGTTCTTTCCTGGCAGTTTCTACGCCAATAGGTAAGATGGGTTCCCACAGTCTAAGAATAAGCAACCTTCACAGTTAAATAGACAGCAAATGTGGAAACCAATTCCTCCGTTGATTCCCCCATATTTGAGGAAGGTTTATATAATGTGAGTGCTGGGGATTCAAAGAGGCCTAAAATAAGGACCCTGTGCCTGAGAGGAATTTACATACTAGGAATAATAATTTTAAATCCCATAAATGGGATTCGATCTAATTCCACCTTTCTGAATGAGAATTTGGGAAAGGTTGGATTGAACAACAATGCAATCAGTCTGACTACCTAGGAAGCTCTGGCTTCTTCCCTCCTCTGACACAATAGCACATCTTTCAACTCTATGAAAAGCCTGAACCACTTATTTATCCATTAAAGATGAAAGAGGACGATTATGTAATTTGGGATCCAGACAGTCGTTTTTCTGAATGAATTTATGCATATGCTTGTTTACAACTATCTCATTTTTCTCCTGACTGCATGTAAAAGATCACCACAGTCTAATAGTATGCAAGTGTAGTCATACTGTGAAATCATTAACAGCAGAGCTGTCCTGCTGAGAAGAGGAAATGTCACATATGACCAAAGGCTAAATTATCTACCAAATCAAGTCTCTGAAAATTACAGACACATTTAGCAGGCACAAGACTATACCAGAATAAGAAAACGTTCTAGCAAAGTGATTCGTCAGAATAATCTATGCCAAAAAGAGCTTTTAAAAAGTAGCAAAAACATCTTTTGGATGGCAAAAGAAATTCATTTAATAATTCGACAAATATTTATTAAACATCTACTATGTGCCAGGCACCATGCTAGGTTCTAGGGATAGGATACAGAATAAGACTCAATCCCACCACAGGACCTCAGTGTCTAACCATGGGAGACAAATAAGCAACATGTTCAATAAGATGTGATAAACCCTATGACAGAAGATGTATAAGGTGCTATGATGGCAGCACGATCGTGGAATGGCACGGAGAAATCAAGGAGGGCTTGCTGGAGGAGGGGAAACTTAGGGTACACAGACGTAGCTAGGCCAAGAAGGTAGAGAGAGGGCCGGTGCTGCTGGGAGAGAGAAGAACACATGCAAGGAGATGCCTCACCTACACAAGTAAAACTCTGGGCTCTGCTGGAGTCAGGGAGATCCAGGAGGCAAAGCTGCACTGCCACTTGTTAAATAAGTGACCCTGCAAGTTAATCTTTTCCAGCTTCAATTTTTTTATCTCTAAAATGGAGATAGCAAATTGTACCTCCTTAGAGGGGATTAAATGAGGTAAGCACATAAGAAAAGCTTAGTAAATGTAACTATTCTCATCAAGATGATTTTAATAGGAACTAGGGGCATAATAAGAATTGAGAAAAACACTTGATCTTTGCATCCTGCTTTGAATTTGATCTTCAACTTTCAGCCTTACCATGAAATATTCACGTCCAATAAATGATAATGTCTGGGGCACGTAAGTTAATGTAACCTCTTTTATATAAACACATGTGTTACCGTTAGGGTTAGATTCATTTGAGAGTAACAGAGACCCAAAATAATGATTTAAACAAAATTAAAATGCATTTCTTTTGTATGTGAACATCCAGAGGCAGGTAGCATGTGCCAAGTATACGAGCTCTGGTCCATCAAGTCCTCACAAAAGCAGAAGTCCTCCAGTACACTGTTCCTACATCTTTCGGGTATAGCCCTTGTTCTCATGATTCCAGTATTGTGGCTGGAGCTCTAATTACCCTGTGTTCCAGGAAGAAGAGTGGAGGAAGGGATATACAAGGAAGAGAAGGCAAAGTGCACGTACCAGTTTTTCAAAAGGACCCTAGAAGCTCCCAAACAAACCGTCCACTCACATTCTATCAGCCAGAACTAGTTACCTAACATCCTCTGTGGCAAGGAAGGCTGGGAGACATAGTCTTTATTCTGGATGGCTATGTGCCCAGCAAAAACTTGCGGTTCTTTTTCTTTTTAAGATTTTATTTATTTATTTGAGAGAGAGAGAGAAAGCAAAATCAGAAAGGGCAGAGGGAGAGGGAGAAAGAATTTCAAGCAGACTCCACTCTGAGTGCGGAGCCTGATGCAGGGCTTGATCCCACAACACTGAGATCACGACCTCAGCCGAAACCAAGAGTTGGACGCTCATCTGACTGCATCACCCAGGCGCCCCTAAAACTTGTGGGTTCTGAAAAGAAGAGAATGAATGTTGGGCATAACTAGCAATTCCTGCCACAACATTTAATATACTAGAAACTCAAAATACAATAAATGGATATTTTAAAAGGAGGGCATCACTGATGTCACTAAGTGCTAATTAAGGGAAATTTGCAGAACTCCAGCTGCCAGGATTGACAAGAATATCAGGAGAACTGGGTACACAGAGGTGAGCCACAAAGGGGATGAAAAGAGCTGCTCATAAGTTGCTTGGGGATAACCAGTTTATCAAACAGCTCTTTTCCTTTCCTTTGTGGGTGAGAATGTGAAAGCAAGTTAACTGATGCTTTCAGAAAGTAGTATAATGGTAAAGGTAGGCATATTCTTTGATCCAGTAAACCCGTTTCTTATATTTTCTTCAACAATGAAACAAACTATACACATGTGTTTGCTGAAGAATAGTCACAAAGAAAACATATACTTAACTACACAGTAGGATTGAATTACTATACAAAACACTGTAGTGTATTATATAGCCATCAAAAACAGAAACTATGGGGGCGCCTGGGTGGCTCAGATGGTTAAGCGTCTGCCTTTGGCTCAGGTCATGACCCCAGGGTCCTGGGATGGAGCCCCACATCAGGCTCCCTGCTCAGCGGGAAGCCTGCTTCTCCCTCTCCCAATCCCCCTGCTTCTGTTCCCTCTCTTGCTGTCTCTAGTCTGTCAAATATATAAAATTAAAAAAATAAATAAAATAAAAATAAAAAAATAAAAACTATGTTCAAACTAAAACTGTCTTATTAAGTAAACAAACTTTTTTATTATAATTAGATATACATTAAATGTATACAGACGTGGACATGAACTTAACTTTTTAACATTGACGGACTGATTAGGGGCTCCAATCCCCAGACCAATGCAATGTTAGATGGGCTTTATATAAAGTTACAAAGATTTAAAAAAATACAATTTTCTGTTCTGTGTTCTCAAAGAATAAAAAAAATTTTTCATCAACAGCACAAACTTAGTTAAAATGATATATCATGTATGACTTTAACCACAACTGTAATCAGCTACAAAGGTGATTATTCTGAATCTACTTCCTTTCCCGCTCTGTATCCCCTGATGGAACTAATAATGAGTAGATTACTGACAATATGGAGACTATGAAGCAAAGGAGTAACTACAACAGTTAAAGGTACAACAGGGAGTGAAGCAAACTGATGAATAAAATCAGATCCTCAGGTCCAGAATAATAACAATAATTAAAACTACAGTCTTTTAGAAAAGGTTTACCTCCTCTGAAAAATTCACATGCTCTCTTCTTTCCAAAAGTGTGGGTTATGTACCTTATCATGATTCCCTTTTTGCCATGGCTGCCAAGAAGCTCCCCATAAAAATCAATCCAAAAGCCTACCTTAGCACTATGTGGACAGACAGTATTTTGCATTCTCTTCTTTTCCTTGGTTCAAATTTTCAATTTCTAGATCCACTTCATTAATGTCATTATTATACATCTGTTGAAAGTCACTTCAATTTTCTCTTTTAAAAAAAGGAGTAGCATAAGTCAAATAAAACTCTCTGGAATCTTTCATATTGCATCAAAAATAGCATATAGTTTAGCACCTCCTAAGTGAGCTCCTTAGAACTATCCATTGTTCAAAGCTCCCATGACATGCACTGGTTTTACTGGCCTACTTTGGCACTCAGAGGCCACATTACAGAACAGACACTGCTGGACTGGGCCACGCAAGCGGTCGCCTTCATGACTGCCTTGAAGAGATCTTCTGCCTTAAAACACAAACACCATGTTTCACCCTCACACAGCGCCTGTGGTTCGAAAGTTATTGCTATCATTTTCTCAACAGAAAAAGTACATTCTATTGCAATTCTCCATCACAGCCATTTCAAACCATCTAATATATGTCCCTTTAAAACACTGAACTGGCTGCCTTAATAAAGACTGTTGATTTTTTTTTTTTTAAGATTTTATTCATTCATTTGAGACAAAGAGATACAGAGAGAGAGCGAGAGCATGAGCAGGGGAGAGGCAGAGGACGAGGGAGAAGCAGGCTCCCCGCCGAGCCAGGAGCCAGACATGGGGCTTGATCCCAGGACCCTGGGATCATGACCTGAGCCGAAGGCAGATGCTTAACCATCTGAGCCACCCAGGCGCCCCAAAGACTGTTGATTTTTATGCTGCATAAATTTTACAAGATAGAGAACAAAGGGGAAAATACCAGGAGATTCAATAGCTCTCTCTGGTTTTATTTAAAGGGAAAATTATTCTCTTCTCTCTACAAGGACATCTTCTTTTTCCTTTCCTATCCATACCATTGTCTCGTTTTTGAAAATCAGGTAAGATACAAATAATCCCAAACCCAGCAAAACAGAAGAAGGTTCTCATGAAAATTAACTCTTCTTGCAGCACATAGGCAGGATTTCTGAAATGCTGTTTGGTAGCACATGCATTTATTAATTCTTTCAGCGATATTTATGAAGCACCTACTATGTGCCAGGCAGTAGGCAAGACAGACTCTACCTGCCCTTTGTCCACACAATGTCATTCTGGGAAACACAAAAACGTTTGCTGAGCTGATTTTCTGCTTGCACGCTACAGTATGGTTGCACAAGTTGTTTTTTTTTTTTTTTTAGGCTTTATTTATTTGAGAGAGAGTGAGCACACCCACAAGTGGGGGGAGGGGCAGAGGAAGGGGGTGGAGGGAGAGGCAGAGGAAGAGGGAGAGGGAGAGAATCTCAAGCAAACTCCTTGCTGAGCGTGGAGCCTGATGCAGACCTTGATCCCACAACCCTGAGATCATGACCTGAGCCCAAACCAAGAATCAGACGCTTAACCGACTGAGTGAGGCAGGCGCTCCCAGTTCAAGTTTTTGAGTGTTCTTGTACCTCATGCTGCTTCGGTGTTCTCACGCCACTGGTGTCTCCTCCCAGACCTCCTTGGTGAACTCATGACCGGCACAGCAGAACTCTCGGGCCCACAGCAGTTATGGGGTACTACTTGTTTTATGCCAGTTGGTTAAATATTTTTAACAGCATCCCTAGTTTGCTCCGCCTAATTTCAGGTCTGGCCCACAGATCCAACAGCGCAGGCGCCCATTTGCCCACCTCACCCATTTCTTCCCATCTTCTCGTGTCACCTTTCCCCCTCACCGGTACACAACAAGCTCTGTGGGAGATCAAAGACACCCTCTTCATCTCTCTCAAGAGGATCAGATCTCAGTTTCTGCATCCTACTATAAATGACAAAGACCCGCTGGGACATTCACCCCTCCCCACAAGGTGATGTTCAAAATGCCCACTTTGGGCGCCTGGGTGGCTCAGTTGGTTAAGCGACTGCCTTCGGCTCAGGTCATGATCCTGGAGTCCTGGGATCGAGTCCCGCATCGGGCTCCCTGCTCGGCGGGGAGTCTGCTTCTCCCTCTGACCCTCCCCCCTCTCATGTGCTCTCTCTCTCTCTCAAATAAATAAATAAAATCTTTAAAAAAAAACAAAACAAAACAAAATGCCCACTTTGCCAGTCGCATCAAGCAAGTTAAGAGCATCCTTTTCTCTCATTAATTTGGAATTGTCCCAAGGACTCTGCTTAATATGCCACAAAGAAAATACAAGAGTGGGTAACTAGACAATCCACACCGGGGTTTGAAAATGATTAAAACCAGTAACTAGGACTTGACTCAGGCAGAATCCCAAACTAAGGCACTAGAGGGTGAGAGTGACAGATGCGAACTCCGAGGAACCGCTCCAGCAATATTTATGCAAAGCACTGGCTTTTCATGCTTTGATGGTAATGCACTCATTTCTCCAACTTCTCACACACTAAATGCAAGTGTAGTTTAATGACAGCGACTGTATTGAAAGGTAATTGGGAGCTGAAAATAGAGACTTTGCCTCATTATAATAATCCTCTACAAGAAATGTTTGTTGTGTAAAAAAGCCCTGCTCCCTGGGCACCTGTTTAAAGGAACAGCCATTCAAGATTTTAAGGGTATAGCCATTAGCAGTGTTTAAGCCATGAATGCTAATAAGCCTATAAAAAAATAAATACATTTGCATTTATTTAAAAATTTTTTATTTTGATCAAGGACCCAGTATGACTGAATCCTATTTCAGACAAATAAAATGTGAGAGCAATAAATTCAAATCATAAGCCTATTCTGCTCATCTGATTTCCTTCTAATGCCATTTTCTTTTCTTTTTTTTTTTTTAAAGATTTTATTTATTTATTTGAGAGAGAGAGAGAGAGAGCACAAGAGGGGGCAGCAGGAGAGGGAGAAGCAGACTTCCCTGCTGAGCAGGTAGCCCGATGCGGGACTCGATCCCGGGACTCCAGGATCATGACCTGAGCCGAAGGCAGTCGCTTAAACAACTGAGCCACCCAGACGCCCCATGCCATTTTCTTCTACTCCTCTTTTCCTTTCCACTCTTTCCCCAAAATCAGACACCTCACCATGCCTCATACAACATCTTGTAAGAGGCAGGATGTACACAGCTAAGAACATCCTAAGTGGGGAAAAACTGAGACTTTTCTTCCAGGGTCGGGAACACGGCAGGGAAGTCTGCTCTCACCACTGTTGTTCAACAAAGTACTGCAAGTCCTAGGCTCAGCAATCAGACAACACAAAGAAATAAAGAGCATCCATATCAGCAAGGAAGAAGTCAAACTTTCACTCTTTGCAGATGACATGATACTATATATAGGAAACCCAAAATATTCCACCAAAAAACTATCAGAACTGATAAATGAATTTTGTAAAGTTGCAGGATATAAAATCAACATACAGACATCTGTTGCATAGCTATACATCAATAATGAAGCTGCAGAAAGAGAAATTAAGGAATCAATGCCATTTACAATTTCACCAAAAATAGTAAGACTTAGGAGTTAACCTAACCAAAGAGGTGAAAGACCTGTACTCTGAAAACTATAAACACTGATGAAAGAAACTGAAGATGACACAAAGAAATTGAAAGACATTCCACACTCATGGATTGAAAGAACAAATACTGTGAAAATGGCTATAGTGTGCAAAGCAATCTACACATTTAATGTGATCCTTATAACAAAATACCACCAGCACTGTTCACAGAGCTAGAACAAACAATCCTAAAATTTGCATGGAACTACGAAAGACCCCAAGTAGCCAAAGCAATCTTGAAAAAGAAAAGCAAAGCTGGAGGCCTCACAATCCCAGACTTCAAGCTATATTACAAAGCTGTAGTGATCAAAACAGTATGGTACTGGCATAAAATTAGACACACAGATCAATGGAACAGGGTAGAAAAACCAGAAACAAAGCCCCAATTATATGGTCAATTAATCTCTGACAAAGCAGGAAAGAATATCCAATGGGAAAAAAAGGCTGTCTCTTCAACAAATGGTGTTGGGAAAACTGGAAAGCCACAAGCAAAAGAATGAAACTGACCACTTTCTTACACCATACACAAAAATAAATTCAAAATGGATGAAAGACCTAAATATGAGACAGGAAGCCATCAAAATCCTAGAGGAGAACACAGGCAGTAACTTCTTTGACGTCAGCTGTAGCAACATATTTATGGATATGTCTCCTGAGGCAAGGGGGGAAAAAAAGCAAAAATAAACGATTGAGACTACATCAAAATAAAAATCTTCTGCACAGATAAGGAAACAATCAAAATTAAAAAGCAACCAAGGGGATGGGAGAAGATATTTGCAAATGACATAACAAATAAAGGGTTAATATCCAAAATATAAAAAAGAACTTATACAACTCAACACCCAAAAAACAAATAATCTGATTAAAAATGGGCAGAGGATCTGAATAGACATTTCTCCAAAGAAGACATACAGATGGCCAACAGACACATGAAAAAATGCTCAACATCACCTGTCATCAGGGAAATGCAAATCAAAACCACAATGAGATATCACCTCAGACCTGTCAGGTTAGTTAAAATCAACAACACAAGAAACAACTGGTGTTGGCGAGGATGTGGAGAAAGGGGAACCCTCCTACACTGTTGGTGGGAATGTAAGCTGGTGCAGCCACTCTGGAAAACAGTATGGAGGTTCCTCAAAAAGTTGAAAATAGAACTATCCTATGATCCAGCAATCACACTACTAGGTATTTATCGAAAGAATTTACAAAAATACTAATTCAAAGGGATATATGCACCCCAATGTTTATAGTAACATTATCTCCAACAGCCAAATTATGGAAACAGCCCAAATATCCATTGATTGATGAATGGATAAAGAAGATGTGGTATATACACAATGATATATTACTCAGCCATAAACAAGAATGAAATCTTCCCACTTGAAATGGCATGGATGGAGCTACAGAGTATTATGTTAAGCAAAAGAAGTCAGTCAGAGAAAGACATACTGTATGATTTCACTCATATGTGGAGTTTAAGAAACAAAATAAACAAGCAATGGGGGGAAAAAAGAGAGGCAAACCAAGAAACAGACTCCTAACTATAGAGAACAAACTGATGGTTCCCGGAGGGGTTGGGGTTGCGGGGGGCGGGGGGTGAAACAGGTGAAGGGGAATAAAAACTGCACTTGTGATGAGCACCAGGTGATGAGGGGAAATGTTGAATCATGATATTGTTCACTTGAAACTAATATTACACCATATGTTAACTATACTGGAATTCAGGATCCAGGAATAGGACACAAAGGTGGAATAAACATTAATTTTGTGCCCCAAAAAACCCTAACTGGAATTTAAATAACTTTAAATAAAAGAGGCAAGGTATACTGAGGAAGGAAGAGACGAAATCCTTCAACATTTCTTCTCTTCTGCCACCCCTGCAGTCTGACCAGCCTGTGGAGGTATGCTGGGGAACATGGTGGTGATAATGATAATAGCAACTACAAGCATGTATCTACTCTGTTCCAGATGTGTTAAAAATATATTCTGACTCTCACAAAAACCCAATAAGGAATAAATACTTCTAAAATCACTCTTTGATTGCAAGTAATAGGAAACATGGCTAATAGTAGCTTACATAAATGGGGGGTCTATTTTTCTTGTGTAACAGGAAATCTGGATATAAACAATTCCAAGGATGCTTAGGGAGCATGCGTAGGACATGGGGTTGGTATCTCTGTGATTCTCTCAGTCTTCCCCCCTCATAGTCAGGAAACGGCTGCAGTGGTTCCATGCATCACATCCAAACACAGCAGCATTCAAAGCAGGAAGCAAAGGGCAGCATACGCGGAGGTTCTCCTCCTCCACTCCCCTTTACCCAGGAAGAAACTCTTCTCCCAGCAGCCCTCCTGAAGACTTCCCTGACATCTCATGGACAGAAGGTCCTCACACACCTGCCCCTAAGTCCAGGGGCAAGGCCCATCTTTCCTGAGTTTGAGTGACTCCTGCCTGTTTTAACAAGAAAGGCAGGAAGGCAGGAGGGCAGGCAGGAAGGCAGGCAGGAAGGCAGGAAGGAAGGCAGGAAGGCAGGAAGGCAGGAAGGCAGGAAGGCAGGAAGGAAGGAAGGAAGGAAGGAAGGAAGGAAGGAAGGAAGACTGGCTTTGGAGCAAACAAACAGTCTGACATAATGCTAGCATCTCTAACCTACAGATGAGGAGCCCAGATCTCAGTGAGGGGACATAGCCTGCCGAAGGTCACAGCCTGTAAGTGGCAGAGAAGGGATTCAAACCTGGAGATCAGGCTGTTCCCTATTCCGCTGAGCGGCCTGACTGCTGTGGTCCCTCCTGCTGGGACCCAATCATCTCCCCCCATGGTACCCCCTCCTTTTTTCTTTCATGAGGCCTACTTCTTTTTCTTAAGATAAGCGCACTGACTGTAGGACTTCAACAGAAGAACGAAGTCCTATGCAGTTGGGTCGAGAGCACCTGAGATGCAGATGTTACGGCTCCGCACCAAAGTCACATCCTACTCACCCTGCGTTGGGGGCTGGAGCCCCTTAGCCCAGGGTCAGCAGGGGAGCGGCTGCCCTGTGAGTGGAGCCGCAGGGACTCCTGGCAACTGAGACGCGGGGCAAGCAAAGCCTGACAAGAACGGCATCCTCGAGAGCAAGCAGCAAAAGCTTTTTGTAAAACTGCCGATGTCCAGCATTTGCCTCCCTGTCAGTCCCCATGAGCCTGGGCAGCGGGGGCCGCGGACAAGCGGAGTCCCAGCTCGGACACATACAGCCGGGGCAGCTTTCGTAGGCCCTCCGTGCTCCGCCACCCTTACCCGTCCAATGGAGAGAACAACAGAATCTAGCTCACAGCACCTTCCTGAGAATTAATAGACAGAATACATGTGAAGGGGTTAACGAAATGCTCACTCGGTGAACGTCAGTGCCCGAGAGGTAGGTGGTACTCGCGGGGGAAACAAACCAGGACCGAACTGCTTGCGCTGTAACCACCAGCGTTGTAAAGACTTTTTTTTTTTTAAGATTTTATTTAAGAGAGAGAGAGAGAGGGAGGGAGAGAGAGAGAGCACAAGCAGAGGGAGCGGCAGGCTCCCCACTGAGCAAGGAGCCTGATGAAGGACTCGATCCCAGGACCCCAGGATCATGACCTGAGCTGAAGGCAGACGCTTAACCCACTGAGCCACCCAGGTGTCCCCAGGGTTGTAAAGATTTAAAGGCACTCCGCATTGGGCTCCCTGCTCAGCAGGAAGCCCGCTTCTCCCTCTCCCACTCCCCCTGCTTGTGTTCCCTCTCGCTCTGTCAAATAAATAAATAAAATCTTTAAAAAATATTGTTTTTAAAGAACTTTCAAAAGAAAGGTGTATGTTTTTTCCATAAAACTCTGCAATGTCACAACAATGCCTTTGTTTGATAGCCACTGAACTTTCAGAGTTTTTCTGCTAGGCAAAGACTCATTTCATGAAGGAGAATCACTCACAAAGTCTGGTCCCAGACAGTGCTGAAGACCTTGAGAGTAAGTCGGATTAGAGTGGAGGAGGCAGCCTCCCAGATGATCTCTGTACTGCAACGGGACTTGGAAGCTGGTTATTTGCTTTCTAAAAATAAAAATATTCAAGTAGAGGATCCATTCTGAATGTTCTGAGAGTCCGAATTTCTAACTTTGAAATACATCAATGAAATGATCACTTAAATGTATCTGTCAGTGAAAAATCTATCCTCATGTGTTGGTAACACGATTTCCGTATTTTTGTTACTTTTAATTTGTAGTTACATTTCATCAATTAAAAAAGAGCGCTCTCTAATTATTCAAAAAAAAAGAAAAAGATTTAAAGGCACTGTCAAATTGCCTCACTAGCCTCTCAGCTCAGAGTTTCAAAGTCTGGCCGCCACCTCCCTAAGCTCACTCAACTATGAATAATCCCCCCAGAACAACCCACAGATAAAGTATAAAATCTGATATCACACATCTTGTTTTATTTTTACTTTATTCTGTGTATATGCTTGTGTATTTGTGTGTTTAAAATATCCCCAGGAATCACAAAAATGTACATGCATTTTAAATAAAAAGACAATAATGAAACACCCAGGTACCCATCCCACAGTTTAAGAAATGGAATAAAAGCCATATCTTGGAAGCCCTTTGTGTCCCTCTACGATTCTCGGGTCCTCTCCCCCCACCCCCCTGCCACCCTCCACCCTACACAGGTAAACACCAATCTCAATTTTGAGTTAATCATCCTTCTGCTTTTCTTTATAGTTTCATCACATATATGTATTCCTAAGCAATAAATCACTTAATTCTGCTTTATTAAACTTCATGTGAGTAAAATTATATAGTAGGTATTTTTCTGCAACTTGCTTATTCACTGAATATTCTTTTTTTTTTTTTAGTTTTACCTATGTTCACACACATGATTATACTTCATTCACTTTCACTGCTATATAATAGTCTGTCATAGGAATATGCTACGATTTATTCACCCATTCTCCTGTTCATGGATACTGCCCTGTTTTAAATCTAAGACTCATAACCTTAGGGTAGGCTTACACAGATCCTAAATATTTAGTGTAACCATACAATTGATCGTCTAAATTGAGCCATGTTTGAGAGTGAAGGGGAATGCTATTAATAATTCTACCAAGACAACAGGCACAAACCAGACTGCATGTCACACTATAAATACTGAATGTTATCTCAGGATTTGATTTATTTTATTTATTCATTCATTCAAGAGAGGGAGAGAGAGAATCTCAAGCAGACTTCTAGCCGAGTGTGGAGCCCGACGCGGGGCCTGATCCCATGACCCCGAGATCATGACCTGAGCTGAAACCACGAGTCAGGAGCTCAACCAACTGAGGCATCCGGGCGCCGCCCCTATCTCAGGATTTCTTAATCCCTCTCCTAAAGTGAAGACTGAGGCACTGAAGTCCAAGCCTGCTTTACTGATGGTTTGTTCACATTTCAAAGGCTGTTAGCTTCTATATTTGGAATAGAACCCTGAAGGAAAGCCCGAACAATTATTCTTTCTATCCTGGGAAGAAGATAAGCAAATTCTTTCAGAGGTAGATGGGAAAAACACAGTCTTGCAGCCTCTGCAATCTCAGACATTCATGGTTTATCACCCCTGTTTGAAAATTTCAGCTACAAGGATAACAGCAAAGATAAAATTTAAAAGGCCTTAAAATTCAAGTCCTTGTTCTGAGTCAGGACAGGGATAAAGACACTCTTTATTACAACCCTGTGTGGCAGGTGTGGAAAATGAAGCTCAGCGAGGTCGAGGAACTTGTCTGGGGTCACACTGCACAAAAGGGGCAGGATGCAAACCCTGTCTCTAAGTAAGCAACCAGAGATTTTATTATACAAATCAGGACATTCTGGGGAGAGAAAACGGGATGTTGTTAGCCACGGCACCAGGAAAGCAGGTGTGAAGTGGGGCGGTCTGAGGCACACCAGGACACGGGGGCACTCCAGCTCTAGCTTTCCCAGATGCTGCTGGAACCCTCCAGGTTTATGGATACAAGTGATCTGAGGGGCTGGCCAGATTTGGGATCCGAATCTCTGATGTTCACACTCCTTCTGGGTGGAGAAGCACCCCCTGGAAGTATATTTACAGCCCCTCGCCCCTTCCTCTTCAGTACACCTGAAAGACCTGGGCGACATCCCAGCAGTGTCCTTGCACCCAGCACAGCAGACTGGAGAGAATCATTATTTGCTTCTCTGAGATTCATAATTAAATTAGAGCAACATTCTTCCCCTCAAAGCATCTCCTGTCCAGAGCTGCCAGCAGCAGAGTTAATGTCCCATTCACTGGAGCAGTCGTCACTCTCAGAGGCCAAGACCACATTCTCTGATGGGCGGATCTGCAGCCCCTTCTGTCAGCAGGCCCCTGGAGACCCACAGCCTCGCTCCTGTCTGCTCACGTGTGTGCTCGCACTCTCTATCACGCACACATACACATGCAATACTTTTTTTTAAAGAAATGTTTTATCATTCATCAAGTAACACCACTGAAGATGTGTGCACTTTTCTGTACGTATTTTTTGTAAGATTTTATTTTTAAGTAATCTCTACCCCCAACATGGGGCTCGAACTCACAGCCCCTAGATCAAGAGGTGCATGCTCCACTGACTGAGCCAGCCAGGCGCCCCTGTATGTATGTTATACTTGAGGAAAAAAGGTTTGCTTTTTAAAAATCTAAAACTAGGGACGCCTGGGTGGCTCAGTCGGTTAAGCGACGGCCTTCGGCTCAGGTCATGATCCTGGAGTCCCGGGATCGAGTCCCGCATCGGGCTCCCTGCTCGGCGGGGAGTCTGCCTCTCCCTCTGACTCTCCTCCCTCTCATGCTCTCTGTCTCTCATTCTCTCTCTCTCTCAAATAAATAAATAAAATCTTTAAAAATAAAAAAAAATAAATAAAAATCTAAAACTAAAGCCGCTTTCAGTCAAGTACTCTATCACCTGTACCAAAATTGTTTTCACTGTTAAACTAGCTGTGTGACCTTAGGCAAGTCACTTAACTTCTGTGTATTTATTTCTTTATCTGCAATAACACCTGACGTTATAGAGCTGATATAAGTAGTACTGGATACAAATATATGAAACATGCTTAGCAAGTGCTTTGCACACAAGCCCTAAAAAAATGCTAGCTGTCTGACTTAGTGTTATTCCATCTATGTCTGCCCTCTTCATATGTGGGACTTATCTCTCTATCATATTCTCTGGGTAGGGCAAGGGCATACTGAAATGGATGAGTTCACCTCTCCCTGTTGGGGGGCAAGGGAAAGGAATGGGTAAGCCCCTTCTGGAGGACAATCTGGCCATATGTACCAAGACCCCAAAAAATGGGTATACCAGTAATTACATCCTGGGAGTCTATCCTAAGGAGATGAGAAGGTAAACAAGACTCATGTGCAACAATGCTGTTACTCATGTGCAGTTGCATGTTATTTATAAAAGTGAAAACTGGAAACAATTAATTATACCAAGAAATAGTTAAGGAACTTTTAATGACATGGAAAAGTTGACTATAAAAACAAGAAGACGGGGCGCTGAGCTGGCTCAGTTGGAAGAGCATGCAACGCCTGATCTTGTGGGTTGTGAGTTCGAGCCCTGCATTGGGTGTAGAAATTACTAAAAATAAACTTTAAGAGCAAGAGGTCTGGGGCACCTGGGTGGCTTAGTCAGTTAAGTGTATGCCTTCGGCTCAGGTCATGATCCCGGTGTCTTGTGATCAAGCCCTGCACTGGGCTCCCTGCTCAGCGGGGAGCCTGCTTCTCCCTCTCCCTCTACCACTCCCTCTGCTTGTGCTCGCTCTCTCAAATAAATAAAATCTTAAAAAAAAAAAAAAAAGCAAGAGGTCTGAGGTGCCTGGGTGGCTCAGTCAGTTGAGTGTCTGACTCGTGGTTTTGGCTCAGGTCACGGTCTCAGGGTCATGAAATTGAGCCCCACATCAGGCTCCACACTCAGTGGGGAGTCTGCTTGAGGTTCCCCCTTTCCCTCTCCCTCTGCCCTTTCCTCCCGTGTGCTCTCTCTCTTTAAAATGAATAAATAAATCTTTCTTAAAAAATAAAGTAAAATGAAAGCAAGAAGTCTATCCATAACCATTAAAAAGTTGCAACAAATATGCATAGAAAAGATTAGAATCAATTGAACCCAAATTTGAGCTAATTATGACTAGATGAGAGTACAGGAATCTACATTTTTATTCCTTATACTTTTCTGTAGTTTTTAACAATCTTCTCTAAGTATATATTACCATTTATAACCAGAAGTAGAAAGTTAAGCAAAGCACTCGCGTCCTCTTCTCCTAAAGCCTTCGAGTTACAGCCAACTGCAATCAATCATATCTGTGGGAGGACACTACACAATGGAAGACGTCTGAAGGCGGGTGACAGGCAGGCTGGTGAAGGTCTTCAACAACACGCTGCAGACGAATGACTGAAGGAATGGGGATGTGCACCCTGAGGAAGACTAGTTAACAGGACAGCTGTCTTGGAACATCTGTCACGTAGAAGAGGGATCACGCTTGCTCTATTAGGCTCCAGAGGTCAGAACCAAGACTAATGAACCAAAGGTCTGAGAAGGGGAGGACAAAGATTTAGCTCAAGAAGCACGCACACTGTGTGATCACACTATAAACCTCAGGCTTCCTTCCTGCCCAGCAGTAAGGAGCTCTGCTGGAGGTGGCCAGTAGATTCTCTTGTTAGGATTTGGGCAACGACACAACACCATCCTGAGTCCATCCTCTACTAGTCTCCCAGACCAGTGTACTCCATGGACAACCAACCGCAGGATACTCTGGATCCCTGAAACTCATAAACCAAACACCAGCCTGAGTGTGAAGTATCTGGCTCTCCTTTTAATCCCTCTCCCTTACCCTGTAGCAAGTTCTTCAAATTTTATACAAACTTTATACTAAGCCACTTCTCTCCATCTTTTTCACTTGACCATCTTAGTCCAAGTTGTCATCACCTCCCTCTTCCCTGGATCACTACAGCAGTTTCCTCATTAGTTTCTCTTCTTCTCTTGCCACCCCTTCCTCCAGTCCATTAGCTACATAGAAACTCAAGGAACGGGTTTTTTTATACAAACGTAAAAAATCACTAACACAACCACAAGACTCAAGCTGCAGACTCCAGCTTTAACAAGTCCCCTCCCCATGGCTCCCTGCACCCCAACCAAGCTGGACCCCTTTTTGATACCTCATTTGCACTCACCTCTTTCCACATGCTGAGCCCCTCCATCCCCGACTATCTTGACCCTTCTACAACTCAAATCTCTGATGTCGTTCCCTAGCTGAAATCCCGTAATGCCATCTCCATGCCCTAAGCTTCCTTCACGTGGCTTATAGGACTTCTGTGAGCTAGCCACAACTGACCAGCGCACACCAGCTGCCCCCAGTCTCCCAACTAAGCACAATGCCTCGGAGTCCTTCAAATACACCAGCATTCTCCTTGTCACTTGGTTTTTATGCATGCTGCTTCCTCTGCCTGGACAAACCTTCTTGTGGCTAATTCCCACCACCTTCTGGGTTCAGCCTGAAGGTTACTTCCTCAGGAAGCCTTCCCTTACCTCCAAGTACTGGCTTAAGTGCCTCCCCGACGACGTGTGCCTACAGCACCTGTAATTATCCTGTTGTAGCATTTACTATATGCCACTGTAACTGCATATCCTGTATTTGGTAAACCCTATGGTGGCAGAGATCGCATCTATATTGCTCAAAACTGTTAATTAAGTAAATGACTTCATTTTAGAAATATGGCTTTTCTTCCATGAATGAGCAAGTTAAGGTAAAAAAACCAAAAAACAGGAAAATAACAGATTTCAACAGGAAATACTCCAATAAGTGGTATTTTCTTCCTAGAATAATGAAGCAAATCTAAACTTCACTCAATTACCTCATCCTAAGTGAAGGTTCATGTGTTGTCACTTTCATTCTCACTATTTGGCACAGTAATTATTCTTTACCAGCATTTGAATGCCCTGGGGCAATCTTCAGTACGCACACAAAAGAATCGATAGATACACTAAATTGACCAAAAAGATGTATAACATTGAATTCACAAAATGGCAAGATATATGAGGAAAGTAAATCAGGAAAACACTGCTGGACATAAGACTAATAAGCAAAAAATTAATCTTCCATAGTCTGCTTCCCCAAAGATATAAACAGCTCCTGCCAATCTGATAAAATTGTGCATATGAAAGACCTTCAGAGGGGTGCCTGGGTGGCTCAGTCATTTAGCGTCCGCCTTCGGCTTAGGTCATGGTCTCAGGGTCCTGCGATCAAGCCCTGCATTGGGCTCCCTGCTCAACAGGAAACCTGCTTCTCCCTCTCACACTCCCCCTGCTTGTGTTCCCTCTCTTGCTGTGTCTCTCTGTCAAATACATAAATAAAATCTAAGAAAGAAAGAGGAAGGAAGGAAGGAAGGAAGGAAGGAAGGAAGGAAGGAAAGAAGGAAAGAAGGAAAGAAGGAAAGAAAGAAAGAAAAGAAAGAAAAAAAGACCTTCAGAATCCCAAAGCCAGAACCCTGGCTTGGGTCTTGGTATGGATTCAGGGTCAAAGTGACAACAAACGGGGCCAACACCCCTGTCCTCCCTCCCCATCCCTGAAGACCTTATGGAACCATCATAACTAACTCTGGACTGCCTGCCTCCAAACTCTTTTGTATTCAAGAAAAATACACTTCTATCTCAATTCATATTGGACAGCTTTGTGGGACCGATTTTCCTTTACACCTATCCCCAGTCAGCCTATTTCAATGCACTGGTCCTGGCTCTCTACTCTGGAGTAAGACATCCCGGTTTGTCTCTCTCTACACGTCAAGGGTCTAGAGACACCATGGGGGCTGGTCTAAGGGAACCTGGGTTTCCACGTAATCTTGGGTTAGTAGTCTAAGTGCTCTAAGCCTTGTTCTTCACCCACAGAATGAAGACACCTTCCTTCTCTCGCTCTTTCCCTAGAAATATTGTTCATAGGAAAGAGCACAGGTTTTTGAGTCAGATACAGATTTAAATCACTTAACGGCTGTGTGATCTTGGGCAGGTACTCCTCCTCTCTGATCACAGTTTTCTCATCTTTTTTTTTTTTTTTAGATTTATTTATTTATTTATTTGAAGAGAGAGACACAGCGAGAGAGGGAACACAAGCAGGGGGAGTGGCAAAGGGAGAAGCAGGCTTCCCGCTGAGCAGGGAGCCCGATGCGGGGCTCGATCCCAGGACCCTGGGATCACGACCTGAGCCGAAGGCAGACGCTTAACGACTGAGCCACCCAGTTTTCTCATCTTTAAAATACCTTACTTCACAGGGCACTGTTAAGGATCAGATGAGACATGGAATGTGAGGCACTGAACACAGAGGCTTACTACAAACAGTAGCTATTATCATCTCCTTTTCCATTCCGTAGTACTGTCAGTAACCACAGCTAATAATTACTAAGCACGCATGTGTCGGCACCGTGCAAGCACCTTTCACTTACTAAGTCCTTTAATTCCCACAGCCAGGTAAGTACTAAATTATCCCCATTCTTCAGATGGGGACACTGAGGGATGAGATGTCAACCACCTTGCCAAGGTCACACAGCTGGAGACGCGAGCCCAGTCTGACTCCAGAGCCCCTGTTCTTTAGTGCCAGAATATACCATACTGTTGCCCTTCTGGAGGTGGTGTCATGTCTCCCCCAAGGAATGTCAGCGGTTCCTCAAGGCATGGCCTGCACTGTATACATCCCGGTGTCCTCCACGACAGCTAGCAGGGAATCTCACCCACCATGAGCCCTTCAAGCCCCTGTGATAACAGGTTAGCAGACAAGTCATAAGAGAATCAATTTCCAAAACACCTATATTGTCAGATGACCTTGTAGTAGACCATGTGTCAACCGAACCAAGGTGTGCCCAGAGACACAAAGGGTCTCTGCCACAGGAATGGAAGATCCCTCCACCCAGCGTATAGCTCTTAGACTAAGAATGACATCCCTAAAGCCTTGAAAAACTCTGAAAACAATTCTGACCAATGTTTACATGCTTCTAGAGTCTGAACTGTCCAAGTTTAAGGCCTCTATCATCCATTCCAATTAAAATACCTGCCAGACAGGATGAAATGTGCCACAGAGTTTGTTGATCTAAAGAAGAGCTACCACTGCCCTCAGCAGTGATGGGCAATAGAACTCTTTATGTTGTCATCATCAGGGGCATTTCTGAGTATGTCACTGTAAATAAAGTGCAAGGGAAGGCAGTTGATAGGACACAAACCTCATTAACACAGAGTCCATTAATTTGGAATGTGATCATTTGTAGTTCTAAATTTTAAATTATCTATAAAGAGGGGCACCTGGGTGGCTGAGTCGGTTAAGCGTCTGCCTTCGGCTCAGGTCATGATCCCAGGACCCTCGGATGAAGCCCCACATCAGGCTCCTGGCTCAGCAGGGAGCCTGCTTCTCCCTCTCCCTCTGCCTCTCCCCCCAGCTTGTGCTCACTCTCTCTCTCTCTCTGTATCTCTCTGTCTCAAATCAATAAATAAAATCTTAAAAAAAAAAATCGGGGAAATCAGTTAGTGCTAACATGTTAACAAGAACAACTGCTGAATGAAAAAAGCAAGAAGCGGAACACTCTTAAGGATCCCATTTGTACTAAAAAAAAAAAATAACAAAATGATGGTGAAGAAGATACATACATAAGTGAATGTGTAGTGGAATTCTTGGGAAGGACAGTCAAGAAAATCTGATGGTCTGAGATGAAAAAGAAACTCATTTTTCATGTGATTTTTCATAATATTAAAGTTTACTAAAAGAGGTTAGCATGAGTTATTATTTCTTGGCCCATGCTGGCACAGCATCTGATGCATAATTGGAATTCCAGTATTTACTACATGAATGTAAATAAATGATGCTGCTAATTACCATTTAACACATTTATCTTTTCTATTCACTGCATCAGGTCCCACTCTAATAATAAAAGTGAAAACAGTCTGGAGTGAGTTCAAGTCCCTGTATGTGTTTAAAGAAACACAACTACACTAAATCTGAAAAATATTCTATAACTCACACTTTTCCTTTACCTGGGATCCCAGCCCTCTTTTCTCTCAAGCTCTGCTCCATACACACAGAGTCAAGAAAACAGTTCACTGACCAAAAAAAAAAAAAAGAAAAAAAAAAGGAAAAGGAGAAAGGAAAAAGAACTGGAATTAAGAAATGCTTTGCTCAGTAATTTTTTTAACCAGATGCTGATGTAAGAAAGGCAAATCTATAAACACACATTACTACTTAATCGGCCCTACTAATTAATTCTTGATGTATATCTTGAAAAGAGTTGGAACAGGGTTATTTGAAAAAAATCTGCATTATTCCCAACAGCACAAAGCTTGCGAGCAGCGGGAGTAACCTGGAAGCACCGTGAAGGCGGGTGCCGAGGTTCTAAGGGACACCCACTGCTACCGCCCTGCATGAGTGCCGGCCAGGGCCGAGCTAGAACCCACGGGGCTCCTAAAGGGGGGGCAAATTTCGTATTTGCTGTGACTGTGCAGTACATTGTTTTAGGTTGTTTTGTTGGACTTCTTCCCCAATAGCAGCAACTAGGGGAAAACAAACAAACAAACAAGACATCTGGTAACTTCTTCAGGGAAAATCTTAACAGATTTGTGGGTGTAACTCTACTCAATCTGTTTCGTAAATAAACCCCAGGCAATGGCATCAATTAAAAATCTTTTAAAAGATGGTTTTAACAAGAGCGGCATCCTGAAGACTGAAGTTCTGATATCCTAATAATTGTAGGATACAATTATTGGAACTCTGTTTTGTAAGGGCACTGCGCAAAGCACCTGGCAGGCGAGTGACAGTTTAATTCTCACGACTCTACGAGGTGTCATGACTATCCCCATTTTGCAGATGGAGAAACTGAGGCTCACTGACATGAACTAATCTGCCCAGCCTCACACAGCTAGTGAGCACAAGAACTGGAAATTCAGAGCCAGTTTTGAGGAAGCCCAGGGCATTCTGGAGCATACTGCTGTGCCTGAGAGAACAGTCAGAATTAGAGGGACAAGGAAGGAGCTCTCTCCATGCGCTGGAACTGACCTCCTATCGTTGAGAGAGCAAAAGGCAAGCTGAGGGCAGAAGACAAGCTGACACCTCACAAGCCACCACCCACTTGAAGTGGAATATATATATATAACATTCCTCAGGCACCAGTAACTGCCTAAGAACAGAGGCAGGGGAAAAACAAATGGTCAACTGATAAGGATCGCAGTCACGTAGGACAAGAAACTCTACTCTAGTTTCTACCTGACTTAATGATTTACAAGAAACATAATCTTAATAATTAGTCAGACCTCCAGGAACCCATAGACTCAATTTCCTGGAGTCCTAACTTCACCTTCACCTCCATAGTCTAGAAAACCCTACATAATCAGTGACTCCTCATAGTCACAACGCAGGTCCTTCTGCCCATGGGTCCTGGCCCCCTGCCGTCATAAAAACACCTTCTCGCACCGTCAAACGTCTCAAGAATTCTTTCTTGACTGTTGGGCTCACAGATCCCGTATGACTAGGGCTCTGGCCCCTTCAGCAGAGCAGGCCAGGTGGCGCAGACAGAACAGGAAGCCTGGCACTGGGAAGCCTGGGGTTGTCCTGGTTCTACCACGGGCAAACCTGCTTACACTGCTTGGCCTGTCCAAGCCGTGTTCTCCTCAGCCGTCAGGTGAGGCAGCTGGACCAGAATATACCTCAGCTCTACAACTGCACGTCAAGTACGTCGACAAGTACAGAGAAATGATTTTGCTAGGATGGCAGAGCAGAAAACAGTTCAACTGTACAGAGTGTACGACTGAGCAGCACATCATGTCAGCTTTGCAGAGAAAAGCCCCGAGAGACGGCATTCATCAGCAGTCAGCTTCCAACGTAACCGCAACAATGACCTCCAGCGGCCACTGCTAAACCCAGCGGTCGGATGGTGGTCGTCTAAGCCAACTGGTCAGCATCTGATAGAGCACACTACTCTCCGAAATCTTTTCTTCACTGGCTTCTAAGAAACCACTCTCTCCTCAAATCCCCCCCGCATCACTGGCCGCTCCTTCCAAGTCTCCTCTGCTACTTGATCCTCACAGCCCCAGCCAGCGCAGTGCCCCCGAGTGAGTCCCAGACCTCTCTGTTAATTTCCTTCACGCTCTCAGCTGATTTCACAGATTTAAATGCAATCCACATGCTGAGGACTCCCAAGTGTGTATCTCCATCCCGGAACTCCAGGCTTTTGTATTCAGCTGCCTACTCAGCATCGCTGCTAGGATGACTAAGAGGTGTCTCGTGTCCCCAGAGGAGCTCCTACATTCCCTGAGTAAAGGACCGTTGCGGTGAATGGACATTCTGCACTCTGCCCTTTTGGGCGCTCAGACTAGGGGATCTTTGACTCCCACCTCATCAAAGGTTAAAACCAAAGTCTTTACAATAGTTTACCAGTCAGGCGCCTGGGTGGCTCAGTTGGTTAAGTGTCTGCCTTCAGCTCAGGTCATGATTCCAAGGTCCTGGGATCGAGTCCTGCATTGGGCTCCCTGCTCAGCGGGGACTCTGTTCTGCCCCTCCCCCTGTTTGTGTGTGTGCTCTCTCCGAAATAAATATTTAGGCATCCTAATATTTTTTAAAGATGTTTTATTTATTTATTTGACAGAGACCTGAGCCAAAGGCAGACGCTTAATGACTGAGCCATCCAGGCGCCCCTCTCCCAAATAAATATTTTAAAAAATAGTTTACCAGTCCCTCCTGGACTTATCCCTGCTCACTCCCCAGTTATCTCTCTGATCTCTTCTCCAGTTACTCTTCCCCACCCCCATGTACCTCCAGCCACTCTAGCCATCCTAGCTTATGCTCTCACCATTCTTGTTATTTAGACTATCATCAACCCCCCCCCCCCCCCGCTGTCCCGCCAGAGTCCCACAGCCTCACTCCCTCAGGAATTTGTTCAAATATCTTCTTTCTAGTGAGGCCTTTCTCTGATCAGATCATGCTATTTTTTTTATTATTATTATTTATTTGACAGAGAGAGGGAACACAAGCAGGGGGAGGGGCAGAGGGAGAGGCAGGCTTCCTGCTGAGCAGAGAGCCCGATGCGGGGCTCGATCCCAGGACCTGGGATCATGACCTGAGTGAGCCAAAGGCAGGCACTTACGGGACTGAGCCACGCAGGTGCCCCAGATCATTCTATTTTAAATTGCAACCTGCCCCTCAGGGCACTCTCCTTCCCCCTCCCTGCTCTTTTTCTTCATAAAAGTCTACCATGTGATAAATACTATATTCCTGTATTTCATTACTCCTTATATTTCCCAACTAGAATGTAAGCTCCAGGGAGGGAGAAGGGTTTGTCTGTCGTACTCACTGAAGTATCTCCAACACCTAGAACAGTACCTACAACACAGTAGGCATTTTTTGTGGGAAAAAATGCTTCATCCTATAATCATCCATGCACAGCTTGTGAAGGGTAGCAGGATATGCCACCCCAAAATTGCGACTTTAGAATAAGGATTATTTTTGAGCTGAAGACAACTGAGAAGCACATACAGGGGGGAAAAAAAACTTCCCCGCTTTCCCCCTATTTGCCTAAAAGCAGGGCCTAAATTTGTAAAGGTGTCCCCCCATCCTTTCTCTACCAGGAAGAACAGAAGTTAATCACCAGAGACACTAGACCCTTACCCGCCCAGAGAAGACACCAAGGGGAGTCTATGTAACAATTCTTGCTAAAACTAGGGTGCCTGGGTGGCTCAGTCAGTTAAGCATCTCCCTTCAGCTTAGATCATGATCCCAGGGGCCTGGGATGGAGCCCTGCATGCCCTGCATCTGGCCTCCTTGCTCAGCAGGGAGCCTGCCTCCCTCTCTTTCTCCCTCTGCCTGATGCTCCCCCTGGTTGTGCTCTCTTGCACTGTCAAATAAATACATAAAATCTTTAAAAAAAACACAATTCTTGCTAAAACTAACCCTTACCTATCATTACTTCCCCCATATATCTGCCTTCCCACAATTTGCCACCCCTAGAACCTCAAGGACCTTTTCTTTTGTCTTGCCACTTCCCTAAAAATGTACTGATCTTTGGTTAAGATGGTACCCCAAGTTCTCAGCACCTCTTTCAAAAGGTTACTTATCTGGAGGGCTCCCATATGTATGCATAATGCACAGGTTAACAAACTTTTGTTTTCTCTTGTTAATCTGTCTTTTGTCAGTCTGATACATAGGCCCCCAGCTAGTGATTCTACAAGGAGGGCAGGAAAGTTTCCCATGCCCGCTACACTTGGCACACACCAGAGAGTACACTGTGAGAGGGAGGAAAATGAAGAAATGCTTCTTGCAGACAGATGCTAGCTTTTTTTCCCTCTCATCTAAAAACAGTAGTCACTTTGGGATTCAAGGAGAACTGTATCTTGTGGGGTCCCAAACAGAGTTCAGGGTCCCAAATAACAAAAAAGAAATATACTACCTTTAAAATAAAGATTTTTTATTTTATTTTTTTTAAATAACGTTTTAAAAGTATCTGAAGTAGGATCAGTGTGTTGTTATCATATGTAGATTGACTTTTAACATATGTATGACATCATACACTCAAATAATTCTTTTAAGTAGGTTCCACCTAACTCAGGGCTTCAACTCAGGACCCTGAAATTAAGACCTGAGCTGAGATCAAGAGTCAGACGCTTAACCCACTGAGCCACCCAGGCACCCCCACACTCACACATTTTTTTAAGTAAATTTGGGGAACTCGGACTCCTATAGTAATCTTGAAACTGTCTTTACATGTCAATAGACTATAGTGCTATTTATTTGTACCAGGTTACACTAATTTTTCTTTTCTTTTTTTTCTTGTTTTTTGTTTTGGTTTTTCAAACTTGAAATCTGTCTTTCACACATAAGGACTCTGTAATGGCAAATGATGGTCACCAAGTAAGTGTCAAAGTTCAAACACTACCATGAAAGAGACTTGGTCTAAGTCACAGGTCCACCAACTTACTATCTAGAACTTTGCTGATGTACTTGGCTTTTGGTTTCCTCACCTGTAGAACGGATGAATTAGGCATCTAGCAAGATTTCTGTGACAATGAATGAAATACTCCACATCACATATTCAGCAGCAGTGCTTGGCAAAGAGGAAGCACTCAACACATAACAACTATTACTATTATTCTTAATCTTTAGACTTCAGCTCTCAAAGACCTTATAGATCCCAAACTGAAGTCCTATCAGCTTCAGTAAAATATTCTCCTCTTCAGTTTATGCCTAATGAAAATGCATCCAAAAAAAAATACATCCATTTTACAGTAAAGATAAACAAATCAAATCACCTTAAATGTCCTAGTAAGATATATTATGTGGGTTTTAAAGACAAAATTCTTGAGGGGCTAAGAACTGGCTGATGGGTAAATGAACCAGTTCTTCCCAAATAACAAAGAAGAAATATGGTATCTTTAAAATAATGCTCTAAAAGTATCTGAATTAGAATCAGTGTGTTATTTTCATATGCAGAAAGGAAGAGGAATGATAAGAAAAAGATAATTGCGGGACACCTGTGTGGCTTAGTCCGTTAAGCATCTGCCTTCGGCTCAGGTCATGATCCCAGGGTCCTGGGATCGAGCCCCGCATCGGGTTCCCTGCTCAGTGGGGAGCCTGCTTCTCCCTCTCCCTCTGCTGCTTTCCCTGCTTGTGCTCTCTCTGTCAAATAAATAAAATCTTTAAAAAAAGAAAGAAAAAGGTATTTGCAAATGATATGTCCAATAAGGTGTTAATATCCAAAACATATAAAGAACTTATGCAACTCAACACCCCAAAAATGAATAACCCAATTAAAAAATGGGCATAATGACCCGAATAGACATTTTTCCAAAGAAGACATACAGATGGCCAACAGTCACATGAAAAGAAGTTCCACATCACTCATCATCAGGGAAATGCAAAAACAAACAAACAAACAAAAATAAACTCACAAAGACCTGTCACCTCACATCTGTCAGAATGGCTCAAATAAAAAACACACAAGAAACAACAAGTGTTGGCAAGAATGTAGAGAAAAAGGAGCCCTCAGTGCATTGTTGGTGGGAATGCAAATTTGTGCAGCCCACTGTGGAAAACTTAGTATGAAGGTTCCTCAAAATGTTAAAAACAAAATTACCATATGATCTAATAATTCCACTACTGGGTATCTACCCAAAGAAGAAGAAAACACTAATTCAAAAAGATATATGCACCCCTAGGTTTACTGCAGCATTATTTACAGTAGCCAAGTGTCCATCCATAGATGAATGGATAAAGAGGTGGTATGTATATACAATGGAATATTACTCAGCCACAAAAAAGAATGAGATCTTAGTTATTTGCAACAACATGGATGGATCTAGAGAATTTAATGCTAAGTGAAATAAGTCAGAGAAAGACAAATACCATATGATTTCACTTATATGTGGAATTTAAGAAACAAAACAAAGAAGAAAAGAGACAAACAAAAAAACAGACTCAAATACTGAGAACAAACTGATGGTTTCCAAAGGGGAGGTGGGTAGGGAGAGGGGTGAAATAGATAAAGGGGATTAAGAGAACACTTACCTTGATGAGCACTGAATAATGTACAGAATTGTTAAATCATTGTTATACACCTGAACCTGATACTATATATTAATTATACTTCAACTGGAAAAAAAAAAAAGACACTACCTAGAAAAGTCTGAATCTGAAAGGATTACTTCAGCATTTGGACCAGTGTCAACCTTATTCCCTTTATAAATAGGGTAACTGTAAAGATAAATCAAGAGAAAGCTATATATTCCACACTTACCAATGTACTTTCTTGTTTTTTAGAGAGAGAGAACGTGTGCAAGCAGAAAGGGGGGTAGGTGGAGGGGCTGAGAGAGAGACAGAATCTTAAGCAGGCTCCACGCCCAGCATGGAGCTGGGGCTCAATCTCATGACCCAACCCCAAGATCAAGACCTGAACTGAAACCAAGAGTCAGACGCTTAACCAACTGAGACACCCAGGCGCCCCTGTCTCAAATTTCCGAAGGCTAGAAGTCCAAGGTCACAGTGTCAGCAAGGATGGGTCCCTTTGAGGACTGAGAAGGAGAATCTGTTCCATCCTGTTCTCCTAGCTTCTGGTTGTTTGCTGACAGTCTTTTTTATCCATTGGCTTGTGGCTCTCTATCTTGTGGCAATCTTTCTGTCTACTGTCTCTAAATTTCATTTGTTTTTTAGTAACCTCGACACCAAACTTGAGGCTTGAACTCACAACACTGAGATCAAGAGTCATATGATCCTCCCACTGAGCCAGCCAGGTGCCCCTAAATTTCTTTTTAATAAGGGTACCACTGACATTGGATTAGAGGCCTACCGTACTCCAGTACGACCTCATCTTAACTAGCTTCATCTGCCATGGCCCTATACCCAAATAAAGTCACATTCTGAGGTCCTGAGGGCTAGAACCTCAGCATGATTTTTTTAGGTGACACAATTCAACCCATTAACATCTGGCTTTTTCTCACCCTTCAAGTCTCAGCCCAAGTACCACCTCCACAGAGAGGCCTCTCCTGACCACCCAGTTGAATGACTCTCCCCCAGGCACTAGTCACTCTATGCCTTTGCCCTATTTTATCTTCTTCATATACTTACCACTCCCAGAAACTATCCTACTTGTTCATTTGGTTTTGGTCTGTCTCTCCACACCAGCATGTAAACCGTATGAAATCAGGGACTCTGTCTTGTCCATTGATCTCCGGAGCCTAGAGCCGTGCCTGACACATGGTGGTGGTTCAATCAATACCAGCTGAATAAATGAAAACATGTTTTAAATAAACATCACTTGTCCATTCATAACCGTAATGCCAGAGAGAGCCATAGCTATGAATGAAAATAAAGCAAGGTAAGAGGATAGACTTTGAATAGGGTGGTGGGGAATAGGTGGTGCATCTCAGAAGCAACGATGTAGCAAACCAGAGCGGTTTCAAAGACAGTGAGGTTGACAGTGTGGTTGACGGTGTGACTGGAGCGAGTCCCAGACATGACCAAGATATGAGGAAGTGGAGGGACAGAGAGAGAGGAGATGTGCCATAAAGGAAGCTGAAAGTGAAGGCATCTGCTTTTACTACCCTCTGTCTGGACCTTCATCTTACAAAGCACTTTGATACTCCAGGCTAAATACAGTCTTCCCTTGTTCATGAAGTTTTCACAAGAGTCCGTTCTGAACCCCTCCTTCTCTGTCCCCTGGGCATTTTGTTCTTATTTCTACTCTAGCATTTCCAGCATTTCTGTGGAACTGTAAGTTTTCCATTTTCTATGCCTCTTGCCCCCTCCAGTGAGCTTCTTGAGGACAGGGACCCCAAAAGTTACTCAGTAGATGCTGAAGGAAGAAAACTTCTGGCTGGTGCTCTTCCTCCCTGAGGCTGCCCCTTCTGCCATACAGACCAAGTTTTTCCCATTTGAAAACAAGGCTTTCAGGAGTGACCTCATGCAAAATGGCACAGCAGGAAGTTCTAGGAATCATCCTTCCACCAAGGTGGAAGGAGTGACTGGAACCAACTATTTGAGACCTCCGGAACCTGATGGACACTTAAGACAAGCCAGGCACACTTGATGAAACAGAGGTTGCTGACCTTCCCTAAGGGAGCACTGTGGGTAAACCAGCTACCGCCCCCATTCTTCAGCCCCACACATTCGCAGAATGGTGGCTGGTGCCAGGACCCTGTCTTCAAACAACTTGGGGCTGTGCATTTTGGTTGGAGAGCCTGTGTCTGTCACTTCTGTTACCACAGGATATAAACTCCCATGTTGCTACCCAGAAAGCCAAAATGTTTAGCCACATGAGATTTATACACTCATTTATTCATTTTCCCAACAAATCCTGAGGAGCTTTTATGTGCCAGGCACTGAGGACACAGGAATAAACAAAACAGACAAAAACCCTAGTTTACATTCTGATAGGGAAAGGGGTGCTTCATTGAAGCACAGGGAGGGCGGAGGCAGGAAGGGGTGTATTGTTCTTGTCTTGAGTCCCTCCAGGCACCTCTGATTTGGCATTCTATTATTATATCTCATTTTATTCATGCCGAGTCTCCTGACCTAATGGTAAAAACCATGCAAGTTAATTCCTTAGGTCTCTGGTGTTTTCTCATCACCTTAACACCCAGGCCAGAGACCCAGGAGCCAAACATGACTCAAAGTTTCTTGGTCAGGTCCAGAGACAATCACATAATATCTACAACAATAAAGACAATATTTTGTTTCTTTGTTTAATGAGACAATCACATAATATCTACAACAATAAAGATGGTATTTTGTTTCTTTGTTTAATTAGAGCAGTGTACCTAGATTTTGTTTTTTCTTTTTTTTTTTTTTAAAGATTTTATTTATTTATTTGCGAGAGAGAGTGAGAGAGAGCACATGAGAGGCGGGAGGGTCAGAGGGAGAAGCAGACTCCCTGCCGAGCAGGGAGCCTGATGAGGGACTCGATCCAGGGACTCCAGGATCATGACCTGAGCCGAAGGCCGTCGTTTAACCAACTGAGCCACCCAGGTGCCCTTTGTTTGTTTTTTCTTAAAAAAAAAAAAAAAAAAAGATCTCCATCTTCCTGGGATGATTTAACTAGATTCCTGCCTGAGGTTAGAAACCAAAACCACTGTCCTTTCCTGATGTGCGTCTTGGTTGGACAAGTCATTCAAACTCTCCAAGTGTGTTTCCTGGTCTGGTAAGTGGGGACAGTAATGCACACCTCAGAGGGCCGTGGAGAGACTTGATGAGTCAAGGACATGAAAATAAATGCTTAGAGCAACACCTGGCACATATAAAGCACTCAATATACATTACTGAGAAACAAAAGGGGCGCCTGGGTGGCACAGTCGGTTAAGTGTCCTACTCTTGGTTTCGGCTCAGGTTGTGATCTCACGATTGTGGGACTGAGCCCCTGCGTCAGGCTCCGTGCTCAGCGCGGAGTCTGCTTGTGATTCTCTCTCCTTCTGCCCTTCCCGCTCATACTCTCTGATATAAATTAATCTTTAAAAAAGAAAAAAGAAAAGAAAAACAAAAGCTTCCCAACACTCCTTTCAGCCAATCATTTTATCAAGAGCACGATTACCTGTGAAATCATACAACCCAACAGACAAATATTTCATTATCAAAGCACAACAAGCAGTAAAGCAGATTTGGAGGGCAGGGAAAGTATGTTCCAGGTTATAGTAAGGGTCTGGGTTGGCTGCTAGATTCGGCTTCTCCAAGAGCCCAGAGCCCTGCCTACCAACTTGAAATGCATCTTCGTGTAGAATTTCCCGGGGAAACTCTGCCTCCTCCCCCTCTCTCCCTCCCTCCCCACCCTCCTTTTCCTTTAAAGCTGATTCAGCCAAGGGAAGCAAGGGCTTTATGGCCAGGGCCTCATTTTTCATCATATGAACATTCCCCCCACACCTCGACTTTCTTCTCTTCATTTGCATTAGGAACAGTTTGGTATTCCTTTCACAGCATGTGGTTCTCTGTCCTTGATAATCCCTCTCCCCAGCATCTAGAAGCCTGAGTTCAAGAGTAGCATGATGCTACACCCCGAAGCTGACTGCTTTGGGTGAAGTCAAGCAAAGCCTGCAGAACAACTCAAAAGTGATTTTATGGACCCATTAAGGTATGAGAAATAAGTCAGACAGAGAAAGACCAAGGGTATTCTCATTTACATGTGGAATTTTGAAAAGTCAAAGCCATAGGAAAAGAGAGGAGAATGGTGGTAGCCAGAGGCTGGGGAACTGGGGAGAGGTTGGTCAAAGGGTACAAACTTCCAGCTATAACATGAATAAATTCTGGAGATCTAAGGTACAACACGGTGACGATATCTAACAGTACTATATTATATACTTAAAAGTTGTTGAGAGAGGATCTTAAATGTTAACACCACATACACAGAAAAGTAATTGTGTGAGGGATGGAGGTGTTAACTAACCTTATTTTGGTAATCATTTTGCAATACATACACATATCAAATTATCACACTGTACACCTTACATTTACACATGTTATATGTCAATAATATCTCATTAAAGCTAGGAAAAAAATCATCTAAGACCCATGGCTTCTCCCCAGCTTCTTGTCCCACTGCAGCCTACAAACATTTTCTTTTTAAAATAAAATGCAAGAAACCACTTTCTGTGTCACAGCCTAAGAAATGACAACTGTTTGGAGGATTACACCTCCTCCCCACTTGATGACATCTCTATGAGGACAACGATGGGGTCTCAGTCATCTTTGCATTCCTAGCATCAAATACAGAAACTGGACCAAGAATAGGCTGTTGAAAAAATGTTAAGTTAATTCCATTTTTTTGGCACCTACTGACGTCTAAAAATTCCAAATTAGAAGTTTTAAAATATATGATAGCTATCTTAAGAATTAATTGCAAAATCAATTATGTGCTACATACTGCATACAAATATGTGCTAATTGTGAAAATTAGCACTGTCTCAAAATTAAAGAAAATGTGCTATAAAATATGTCTTGTTATTCACTGGTATGAACACAGACCCAATAATTAATTCTAGCCTTCACCATTATAGAGTGCCTACAGTATTTTCCCATTTTAAAGTGGGAAAAACAATAGCTACCTCACCGCATTTTTGTGAAGGTTAAATGAGCTAACATATTTAATATTTAGAACAGGGCCTGGCAGATGGTGACCACTTAAGAAATGTCAGCTATTACTGCTGCCCTTGTTCTCAGGCACAACCCTGTCTAACACTATTAGACCACGTGAAATAGAAGCTCATTTAGTGAATCTGCCCACGAAAGTATTAACAGAAGCAAGACACACATATAATCCATGGCCCTGATAGGAAAATCTGTCCTCAGAGCTTCAGATGTCTTCTAAAAGCCCTTAGCAGATTCTCATCATACAAGAATTGCCCGTAAATTGCTTACTTCTTAGAATGTGACTGTACCTTGAAGCAGGAATACATACTTAGTAGACCCTAAATGTATGCCAGAAAGAACTGCATTAGCAGCTTCACGAAAAGGTTCCTTAACAACAACAACAAAAAAGCAGACAGCAATTTTTACCTTCTCTTCAGGCCAGATGATGTTCCTGATTCTGTAGGATTTGGGACACCTTTATCTGATAAGGGCCTGTGAGTTTATGAAGGCTTCAGATGACCAACATCTGGGTTAAAAATAATCACTGAGAAACAACTGAGAAACGAAAAGCAGAAGTATGCACAAGATTGCTCCACTTACACTCTCCCACAGCGGCTGTTTTCCTGTTTCTCAGACACCATCCTTCAGTCTAGCAATTTCTAACAGGGGTTCTGCAGACCACTGGTCCCCATACAAGGGTTCCAGGGTCAGGTAAGTTTCCCTTCCTGGAAAGCTACCATGCCCACCAACATAGGGTCCTGAGTTTCTTCCAGGAAGAAACCCATTTAGCTGCGCTTCACTTATTGTTTGAAAACTTAACCACACACTCCCTTTCCCAAGGCACATTACTAGAATCCAGGTTTTGGAAAGGCTGACAGTCTAAAATTAATCACTTCTTCAGTCTTACACAATTCACAGCGCTCACCATAGCACACAACCTCCCCAATGTCTAACATCCAGCCGCCCCATCCCTCCCACCCCCCACCACTCCAGCAACCGTTTTTTTTTTAAACATATAATGTATTATTTGTTTCATTATATGTTAAAAGAGAATAGGAGGAAGGGAAAAATGAAGCGGGGGGGAATCGGAGGGGGAGACGAACCATGAGAGACTATAGACTCTGAAAAACAAACTGAGGGTTCTAGAGGGGAGGGGAGTGGGGGGATGGGTTAGCCTGGTGATGGGTATTAAAGAGGGCACATATTGAATGGAGCACTGGGTGTTATGCACAAACAATGAATCATGGAACACTACATCGAAAACTAATGATGTAATGTATGGTGATTAACATAATAAAATAAAATTTAAAAAAATTAATCACTTCTTTCCATTGAGGATGACTGTAGTTTCATTCAACTGATCTGCAGGAGTCAGAGTGAATGAACACTTACTTAAGTCAACACTTAAAAGCAGATGGAAAAGAATGTGAACCCTATGTACACCCACAGCCCCTCATTCAATGCACGATTTCACGTCCTGGATCAAGTCAAAAAGAAACTACCCTCAGGATCCATCTGGGAAGGCACACATAAATTTTAGGACTGGTTTATGGGAAGCATGATTTCAGAAGATTTGTAGGACAAGAGAAAGGAAGATGTAAGAGCAAATCTGTCAACAAAAGGAATTTAATTCCCTGGTGATGGGTATTACAGAGGGCATGTTCTGCATGGAGCACTGGGTGTTATACGCAAACAATGAATCATGGAACACTCCATCAAAAGCCAATGATGTAATGTATGGTGATTAACATAACATAATAAAATTTAAAAAAACGTAAAAAAAAGGAATTTAATTCTCCTACTGTTTTTAAAAGATTTTTATTTATTTATTTGAGAGAGAGCAAGAGAGAGTGTGTGAGCTTGAGCGGTGAGGAGGGGTAGAGGGGGAGGGAGAGAGAGAATCTCAAGCAGACTCCCCACTGAGCATGGAGCCTGACTAAGGGCTTGGTCTCACGACTCTGAGATCAAGACCTCAGCCAAAATCAAGAGTCAGACACTGAACTGACAGAGCCACTGTTTTTTAAGTCAAGGAGAAGAATGCAGGTACACTGCAATCTAATTAGAATATGTCCAAAGTCACTAGGAAGAAATCTACTGATGTCAGTTTAATGGGGTCACAAATAGAGAGGAACATTCAGGGGTTCCTTGTTAAACTATCTGTAAAAAATAAATAAATAAATAAATAAATAAATAAATCTGTAAAGATTCCAATCTTTAAACATTATCTTAATTCTATAACTGGAAAAAAATTCCAGAAATCTAAATATCCGTTTGTAATACAGTTTTTTTCCTAGCACCTGATACATCCTAGAAAATTAGGGATATGGGGAAGCATCTTTCCATCCCTCGGGTCACAGTGGTATTCACCCAACCATAACGGCCCAGAAGGGCCCCCCTGCTGCCTTCCTAATGACCACACGTAATGTGAAGGCACAGCATCAGCAGAGAGGAAGCTGAAATCTCTGAAGTAACAACAAGAATGCAGAATAAAACCATCCTGGGTTATGTAATTCCCTGTTTCCCAGGATTCTAAACCACTCAGGATCTTGAGCTTGACATCCCCTAAGTGGAGCAGGAAAGGTGCTGGGAAGGGGCTGCTTAGCTGAGGTTATAGAAAATCTGTATTTCACAGGCTCTGCCGTTGGAACAGGAAGTCACATAAAATTGTCCAAACATTTTGCCCTAGCGCTGTCCAACTGAACTTCCAGCGACAATCACAATGTTCTGAACAAACAGTGCTCAGTGTGGTAGCCACTATCCACGTGTGGCTATGTAGCACTTGAAACATAACTAGTACCACTGAGGAACTAAATTTTATTTTAATTCATTTTAACTTAAATAACCACATGTGGCCTGTGGCTACCACATTAGACAGTACAACCAGCTTACACACTTAATGTCCCACTGACGTGAATTCCACAAAAATGGAGATGGTCCAGGGACCAAGGAAAGTTCTCTGGAGGTTCTGGGAAATGGACTATTTGACTTATTGAAGGAAGCAAGGAAGAATCAAGTCTAATATCTCATGAATCTCTATGTACTCCTGAGATGGCTGAAAGACAAGCATCACTCCCATCTTACTAAATGGAGAAACAGATATAAATTCAATTAACTGATAAAAGCAGTCAATGTCATTTGTGGAATCTCTCCACGTATGTAGTTTTTTATATGCAATCTTTACAACAATCCTCCAAGGTAAACATCACTGTCCCTCTTTTATGGTATGGAAACTGAGGTTCAAGAAGGGTGAATGCTTAGGAAAAGCCACATAATAAGCGAAGCCAAGATTTGAACTCTGACTTATTTTTAAAGCCCAAACAAAATACAGCTTAGGTCTTTAGCAAAGATCAATTTTCCTTTCTAGATTTAATCAACAGGTATTTTTTAAAAAATATATTTATTTATTTGAGAGTGAGAGAGAGAGCACCATACGTGCTTGAGTCGGGGGAAGGGCAGAGGGAGAGAATCTTCAAGCAGACTCCCCCCTGAGAACGGAGCTTGAGCAGAGCCCACTCCCGGCAGATCTCACAACCCATGAGATCATAACCTCAGCCAAAACCCGAGTCGGAAGCTCAACCAATTAACTGAGCCACCCAGGCACCCCAAGTCAACAAGGATTTTTTGAGCCTCTGTTACATGCACAACAGCATGCTAAGTGCTTGGGAGTGGGAAATACAAAGATAAGGAAGGAAAACCATCACTATCACTGAAACTCAGAGTTGTGTGGGCTTGTTATTCTTCTCTAACAAAGGACATGAATTATTCAATTACTCACAGCTAACTCCTCTTGTATATTATAGCAATCAACTGGCCTGGAATAAAAAATAAGCTAATATTTTTAGCACTTCAAAAACATGCAGAACCAAAGCACATGTGATAAGTGAAAAAAATAGATAAATTAGACTTCATCATAATTAAAAACTTCTGTTTTCATCAGAAATTAAAACTTTTCATCATAATTAAAACTTCTGCACCAAAAGACACCATTAATAAAATGAAAAGCTAATCCACAGAATGGGAGGAAGTAACAGCAGATCATATATCTGACAAGGGACTTGTACCCAAACTGTATTTAAAAAAAAAAAACTCTTACAATGCAATAATAAAAAGACAAATCATCTGCACACATTTTTGTGTGGACACATGCGTCCATTTCTTTTTGGTCTAGGAGTGGACTACTGGATCATATGGTAATTCTATGTTTAATAATTTGAGGAAGTGCCAAACTGTTAGCAAAGTGGCTGCACCATTCAGCAATCCCAACAGCAAGTTATGAGGGCGCAAATTTCCCCACAACCTTACCAATAGTTGCCATTGTCTCGCTTTTTATCTTAGACATTCTTTTTTTCTTTTCAAAGATTTTATTTATTTATTTGAGACAGAGAGAGAGAGCACAGGTGGGGAGGAGGGTCAGAGGGAGAGGGAGAAGCAGGCCCCCTGCGGAGCAGGGAGCCCGCTGCAGGGCTCGATCCCAGGACCCCGGGATCATGACCTGAGCCGAAGGCAGACGCTTAACCACGGAGCCACCCAGGTGCCCCTATCTTAGACATTCTTGTTGGTATGAAATGATATCTCATTATGCTTTAATACACATTTTTGCTAACAATCAGTGATGCTGAACACCATTTCATGTGTCCACTGACCATTTATAAAACTTCTTTGGAGAAATACCTTTTAGTGTCCTTTTAGTTTAGACATATTCATTACATAAGTTATGTTCAGTTCAAAGAAACATAATGGAGAGAAAGAACAAATTTTCTTTTTCTTCTGTTTTATCTATCAATACAATTTCTCCTGGTATCTCAAAATCTGAAGCTATAAATGCCCAGACTCTCTTGTAATGTGCCTGGAGGTTGAAGGTGGGGACTGTGGGCTCACCTGTGTCTAAAGCCCAGCTCTCCTACTTCTAGGTAACCTTGAGCAAGTGACTTCATCTGAGCCTCAGTTTCTCGTTCCTGCAAAACAATTCACACATACCACAGAGCTGTTTAAATGAGCACACTAACCAGCACATGGTACTCAACAAATGCTCATGTTATTGTTGGTTTTTATTACCAACACGTCATCATTATATCACTACAACCCCAGCTCCCACAGGAAGCGTGAAAACATGACTGATACGTGTATGTTTTCCACGTACATTTACTGCTTCATTGCTGCTCTACTCAATTTAATTCAGACTCCCACTGCCTGAACATAACCAGGGATCCCATTATCTTCGGGACTTAGACTTTGAAATAAGGGCCCCAAATTTTTCACTGTATAGAACAAATACTACCCTATCCCCTGGTAAAAGCAAGTCAACAATATAACAAAAAAGGTGTTTTGTTTTTTTTTTTTAATAGGTACGTTTCTGTGGTTTGTTTCTAGAAGACCAGAATGAAGAAAATGTCAGCATCTCCTCAGAGATTCCTGGCAAACAGGGGAAAACGACACTGGGGAAACAAAGCCACCTGCCAGAGAGGCTGGCCCAGCAGCACAATTGCCAGGCCCCGCACCAGAGAATCGCCAACGCCCACACAGCAGAGCAAGGGGCTGGGGACAGCACTGGCTGCCTCCTAGGTAAACAGCTGGAGGCCAACCAAGGTCAGAAAAACCCCTCTTTTTTTTTAAGTCTATATGAAAAGGGAAGAGAAAGTGCATAGGAATGAACTCTATTCTGTAAGACAAACATCTGGTTCTCCTTTTCCTTCTGCCGGGCAGGGGTGGTGGAACAAGACCCTGGAAAATATCTGGGGTACCAGGTGGACCACACCTCATCACCAATGGCAGGCCAAGTACAGAGGTGGCCTCTGGCTTGACCGGCCCAGCAACACAAGCTGCCCCCGAAAGAACCCAAATCTTCCAGGATGTCCTTCTAGCCACACTTCTCAGAGAACACCTGGGAAGGGGCCCAGGCGCTTCAGTCTCCACACTGGCTCGTCAGCCACCAAAGCCCCAAACCTCAAAATGTTCAAAGGATGTCTGTCATGGGATTTACCTATTAGCCTCTAAGAAAAGCTCACAGCCCCCGTGGGGACTTCTCCTGGGCACTACCTACCTCCTGCTCAGTAAAATACGGAGAAAAACCACTTCCTTACAGGAATGTGTACTGGGGCCAAATGCAAGTGCCCCTGAAACCTGAGGGGATAATAATGCCTCTGTCATTCCGGGCCTGTCCTTGAATGCTGCCTCTGTTCTGCTTCTTCCCACAATAAAGGCATAGAACTTGAGAACTGAGAAGGCCCACAGGGGCCCGGAGAGATGAAATAACTTACCAAAGGTCACAGAGCTTGGAAGCGGCCAAGCCAAGACTTAACACACAGCTTTAGCCATAAAAACTGGAAAGTACTGTTGTTCTGGATTACAATCCACTCCCTCCATTAAAGAGTATGTCCCTGACCTGGAAAGGAAGCACTCACGAGGGGAATACCAAGGGAATTAGGAATACGGATTCTGAGCCAGTAACAAGATTCAAATCCAGCTCTGTCCCTTACCAAAGTGTGTGACATCAGAGAAGCTCCTAAACCTCCATCTCCTCATCCATTGTAAGGGGCTAATTAAGGCACCAATCCTGTTGACTATTTCGAGGATGAACGGACCAATATAGTTTCTAAAATAGCATCTGAGGGGCGCCTGGGTGGCTCCTAGGGGTCCAGCCCCGCATCAGGCTCCCTGCTCGGTGGGGAGGCCTGCTTCTCCCTTTCCCTCTGCCCCTCCCCCCCAACTCCTGTTTTCTCTCTCTCTCATAAATAAAATCTTTTTTTAAAATTAAAAAAAAATAAAATAGTGTCTGAAAGGACGCCTGGGTGGTGCAGTCGGTTAAGCATCCAACTCAATTTCGGCTCAGGTCATGATCTCAGAGTCATGTGATCCAGCCCCCTGTGGGGCTCCGCAGTCAGTGGGGAGTCTGCTTGAGATTTCTCTCACTCCCTCCCTCTCCCTCTGCCTCTCCGTGCTGCTTGTGCGCACTCTTTCTCAAAAAAACAGATCTTAAAAAAAAATAGTGTCTGATGTAAGTAGTTTATATATAAAACATCATCCTCCTCCTAAAACAGAGGGGAAATGAAAGTGAAAACATTGGGGATTACATGAGAAAAGAAAGTGGGTGTGTGGTCATTAAATAAGTAGAACATCATTGAACTTAAAAAAATGCACAGACACACCAAGAGTCATGTTAACAGTGGCTAGCAGGAAAATGAAAGCAAAACAAGAACATGTGATAAAATGTTAGGGACAACACGACTACAGTGATGTTAAAGAATCATCCCTGCTTATATACACATGCTCCAAAAAGAGAACAAGGAAAATAAATGAAACATTAACAGCCATTCTCTGGCCAGTGGGATTACTGCTGACTTTTACTGTCTTCTCTACTTCCCAAGTCTTATGCAGCAGAACATGTATTAGTTTGGAAATCAAAATAAATGCAGGTTTTAAAGACTATTTTTCTTTAATTTTTTTGAAGTTTATTTTTTTTTAGTAATCTCTACAGCCCACATGGGGCTCGAACTCATGACCCCAAGATCAAGAGTCGTGTGCCCCTCTGACTGAGCCAGCCAGGAGCCCTGAAACATTACTTTTAAAGAAGAAACTTGACACGGGGCCAGGTCTCAGATGGCTGAAGGGCTATTACAAGCAACTACAATGGGGTAGGTGGAACCCTTAGAAGTAGTGTTTGGGAAGGGAGACCAAGCGAGGGGGAGCAGGGGGAACACCAAGCCACCAAGCCAATGTGGAAGGTGATGCCTGAAAGGACCGGGTCAGGGAGGGGCAAAGCTCTGCAAAACAGGAATGGACTTCAGAAAGAAAGGAGAGTGATGACTTCAGCAGTCTCCAGTTTAAATGAGAGAGATTATGAAGGCCTAGAAAAAAGGAAAATCCTGGAGAAAGCTAATCAGCAGCCCACTTTCTTTCCCTGGCTGGAAAAAAGGAACTGTTGGCTCCTACTGGGGGCAAGGCTGGAATAAACCATCTGCGTTTGGTGCTCTAAGCTCCTTTCCAAGTCTGAGACCATCACCTGATCCCAGTGAGGACCGAGAATTTCCTTCTTTTCAACATCCAGATGGAAAAGGGATCTGCTGACCCTGGGCCACTGACAGACATAAGCCAGGGCCCAGAAGGAACTTGCCACGGGGTCTAAGAAGGCTGAGTTAACTGTGGCATTTTTCTCTGGAAATCTTCCTGGCTTGTCTTCAGTACCCACTTCTAGCTGGAGTACTCAGCTTACCTCTTGTGCAGAAATTCCTTGTAGCTCATATGAAGGGACAGACAGAAGAGAAGACACGGAAGAAATGGCAGAAGGCAGCACCAGGACCCTCCCAGCTCAGGTTCGAGGCCCGTCTCTCCTCTGACATACCTCCTACCTTGTGGTGGGCTGCACATGCACCCTTTCCCCCAGGCCCAGCACCTCTGCATTCTTCCCAGTAGCTGCCCTTTTTGAGCAGCAACCTAGGATCACAGCATGTTAAGATTCATCCAAGTCACCCACCCAGTTTCTCTATTTTACAGATGAGGAAAACAAGGCAGAAAAGAGAGGATGGGGTGTCTGCGCCTCTCACAGTCAGATGAGAATACACACTAGCCGAAGACTGTCTGATTCAGGGCCTTGCCTGAGGTCACAAATCTTTGTAGTGACAGAACCAGGGCGAGAAGGTAGCTCTCCCGACAGGTGCCCCTCCTGGCACTCACCGCGGCCTGCGAACCGGACTGCACGCCCCCCCCCCCCCACACACACACTGTGAAAGCCCCAGTCCAATCCCCAGGCTCCTTCTGGACAAATGGCAATATATAAAATAATCCAGAAGGCTAAATCAAATTCAGGTGTAATGGACAGGGGTGACTCTTCCCTTCTCGTTAGGGGTAATTGTAATAGGAAACATCTCAATCCAAAAAGTGACTCTGCGATAGTGGACTGTTAGGACCTGTGATGACCTATGGGGTGACACTTTATGGATATTTGCATGGTCTTAAAGTATCTTCCCAAAATACTAATGTGAGTAAAAATATTATTAATCACTGTGGTGGTTTTAAAATGTGCCCACAGATCCTTTGATACTCCTCCCTCCAGGAGATGGAGCTAAATCCCCTCCCTCGTTGGGCTGGATTCAGTGATTCTCTTCTAATGAAAAGATCATAGAAGGGGAAAAATGATAACTTTACAGTAGTGAAACCTGGCAGACACTACCCTGTAACCAAGTGATCAAGGTTAACATCATCAGTGGTAAGTCATGTTGACAACATATACTCCCTGATAGGACACAATGACAAGGGAATATCACCTCCTCTGTACTCTTCCCAAAAATCCATATCCTGTTTAATCATAGACTAGAGAAACCCATTTCAACAGACCTTCTCCAAATCACCTAACCACTACTCTTCAAAACTGTCAAGGTCATACAAGGCAAGATAAAACTGTCCTAAGTTGAAGGAGAATAAGGAGGGATGACAACTAAATGCAACATGAACTGGATGCTGGAATAGAAAAGAACACTGGGGGGCGCCTGAGTGGCTCAGTCGTTGAGCCTCTGCCTTCAGCTCACGTCATGATCCCAGGGTCCTGGGATCGAGCCCCGCATCGGGCTCCCTGCTCGGCCAGGAGCCTGCTTCTCCCTCTCCCGCTCCCCCTGCTTGTGTTCCCTCTCTCGCTATGTCTCTCTCTGTCAAATAAATAAATAAAATCTTTAAAAAAGAAAAGAACAACAGAACACTGGTAGAAAACCAGGGAAATCGGAATGAAGTCTGTAGTTAATAACTAAAGTTAACAGTATTGTACCAAGGTAAATTTCTTCATTTTGATAAATGTGCCACAGTTATGTAAAATGTTATTATTAGAGGAAGGTAGTGAAGGATATAAAAGAATTCGCTACATTATATTTGCAACTTTTCTGTAAGATTCTATTACAGCAAAATAAAAAAGTTTAGGGACGCCTGGGTGGCTCAGTTGGTTAAGTGTCCCAGTCTTGATCTCAGTTGGATCTTGATCTCAGGGTCATGAGTTCAAGCCCCTAGTTGGGCTCCATGCTGGATGTGGAGCCTACTTAAAAAAATAAATAAAAATTAGAAAGTTTAAAAATGAAACAAAAGTGATTGTCCAGGAAGAAGCATCACGCTTATGCTAAGGCTTCTTCAGGTCCCCACAAAACCCCTAAGTGTGCCCCATGGTCCCCAGTTTGAGAAGCATCACAGGATCTCTCAGTTATCAGCCATTTACTAATGCCACAGCCGTGATGACTTCACATCAAGAAAGAATGGCATGTATGATCCTAGTTATTCAGTTGTCTTTAGCAAGGAAGGATCTTTTCTAAATTCCATTTCTATGACGAGCAAGATGGAAACAGTGATAAGTCTCTGGGTATGGTGAGGTTCCAGTCTGTTTTTCTGGCTGTGGTCCCATCACTCAGCACTTTGCTTAAGACCCACACAGGATGGGGGTGCCTGGATGGCTCAGATGGTTGGGCGTCTGCCTTCGGCTCAGGTCATGATCCCAGGATCCTGGGATCAAGCCCCACATTGGGCTCCTGGCTCAGCGGGGAGCCTGCTTCTCCCTCTCCCTCTGCCTCTCTCCCGCTCCTGCTCTCTCTCTGTATCTCTGTGTCTCAGAGAAGACATCCAAATGGCCAACAGACACATAAAAAAGTGCTCAACATCGCTCAGCATCAGGGAAATCCAAATCAAAACCTCAATGAGATACCACCACCTCACACCAGTCAGAATGGCTAAAATAAACAAGTCAGGAAACGACAGATGTTGGCGGGGATGCAGCGAAAGGGGAACCCTCCTACACTGTTGGTGGGAATGCAAGCTGGTGCAACCACTCTGGAAAACAGTATGGAGGTTCCTCAAAAAGTTGAAAATAGAGCTACCATACGATCCAGCAATTGCACTACTGGGTATTTACCCCAAAGATACAAATGTAGGGATCCGAAGGGGTACATGCACCCCCATGTTTAGAGCAGCAATGTCCACAATAGCCAAACTGTGGAAAGAGCCAAGATGTCCATCGACAGATGAATGGATAAAGAAGATGTGGTATATATATACAATGGAATATTATGCAGCCTTTAAAAAAATCTTTAAAAAAAAAAAAAAGACCCACTCAGGATGAGTTACTGATACATCCAAATGACAAATTCTGAGTGTGCATCAATATTAATTCATTTACAGAGAGAACTTTGCTTTCTCCTCTTTCAAAAAACAGCTTGATTTAAATGCCTACTTCTACTTCAAAAGATAAGCGGTCACTAGACTCTCAACTATTCATGAATGATAAGATAAAATCTTCCCGACAACCTTGAAGGAAAGCATTTAAAAGTTCTCATCACCTAAATGTATGCCTTTTACTTCATAGTTTATTTCTGTGATTTTGGGGTAAGGCTTTTTTGTTTTGTTTTTCTTTGTTTTTAAGATACAGTAACAGATAGCTTTGCAAAAATGGTTCCAAATGGTCCACTCCTCTTGTATCCACCTCCTTTATTCAACATGATTGTGTGGCTTCTTCCATCAAGGGCATGGGGGTGGGAGGGCATTATTTCCCCACCCCGAGGAGCTGGGCTGACCTTGTAAATTGCTCTGACCAATAGAATGTGGCAGACGTGACAGTGTACCAATTCCCAACCCAGGCCCAAGAGGATTTGCTTACTTCTGCTCACTCTATTGGAACCCTTCTCTACAACCATGAAAACAAACCAGGGCTGGTCTGCTTTAGGATGAGAAAACTAGGTGCATAAAAATGAGCCCCCCCACCCCCACCCCCCAGCTAGCCCCCAGCTGACTCAGATACATGAGATACTTGGTCCTCACTGGGATCAGGTGATGGTCTCAGACTTGGAAAGGAGCTTAGAGCACCAAACGCAGATGGCTTATCCCAGCCTTGCCCCCAGTAGGAGCCAACAGTTCCTTTTTTTCAGCCAGGAAAAGAAAGTGGGCTGCTGATTAGCTTTCTCCAAGATTTTCCTTTTTTCTAGGCCTTCATAATCTCTCTCACTTAAATTAGGGACTGCTGAAGTCATCACTCTCCTTTTCTTTTTGAAGTTCATTCCTGCTTTGCAGAGCTCTGCCCCTCCCTGCCCCTCCCTGACACTTTCAGGCATTGCCTTCCACATTGGCTTGGTGGCTTGGTGTTCCCCCTGCTCTCCCTCGCTTGGTCTCCCCTTGCAAACACTGCTTCTAAGGGTTTAGATAAAATCTATAAAATAATGGGAGAAAAAGGACAAATGTATAATATTCACTATACTAACATTCAGAAACATGATGTAGTTTTCATTTGTTCCAATTGACAAAAATATGTATCTCCTTCTAAGCTCCTTTGTTTATGTAAGCCCAGCAATGTGTTGAGAGTTTTTCTATAGGTTTTATACTTTTCGTTGTTGTTGAGAATAGAAGTATTTTTTACCATTATAGCTAACAGATTATTGCTGGTATATAGTATTACGATTGCTCCTCGTGTATATACCCACAAGTTTACTGAGCTCTCATAATTCTAGGAGTGTTACCATACTTTTTTTTTTCTTCCAAGTTTTTAAATTCCAGTTAGTTAACATGTAGTGTAATATATTAGTTTCAAGTGTAGGATTTAGTGATTCAACACTTACAAACACCACCCAGGGCTCATCACAACAAGTGCCTTCCTTAATGCCCATCTCACATTTAACCCAACACCCCCACCCCGTCCACCTCCCCTCCAGCAACCCTGTTTGTTATCTCTAGTTAAGAGTCTGCTTTATGGTTTGCCTCTCTTCTTCCCTTATGTTCACCTGTTTTGTTTCTTAAATTCCACATATGAGTGAAATCATATGCTATTTGTCTTTAACAGACTTATTTTACTTAGCATAATATTCTCTAGCTCCATCCACATCACTGCAAGTGGCAAGATTTCATTCTTTTTTATGGTTGAGTAATATAGCATTGTGTGTGGTATATATACCGTAAGTACATATGCACACACACACAGACCCACCCCCACAAATTCTTTACCCATTCATTGGTTGACGGACATTGGGCTCTTTCCATAGTTTGGCTATTGTTGATAATGCTGCTGTAAACATCTGGGTGCATGTCACGCTCTGAATCAGTATTTTTGTATCCTTTGGGTAAATACCTAGTAACCATACTTGTTTTTCATTGATATGTAATTATGTTGTTTATTTTAAAAACCCTTTTTCTTCCTATTACCAGCTATACTTTAAATATATGTTTCATGCTTTATTGCACTGGCAAGCAACACCAGAACAATAACGAATATCTTGGGGTTTTTTTTTATTTTATTTTATTGGAAATCTCTAGTGTTTCCTACATTGTGTGTGATGTTAGAAGCTGGCTTAAGATATATGTACATGCTGTGAATATACACACACACATTTTCCTTTTGGCTTACAATACACTTAAATCATTTGTCTAAGAATTATTTATTATTTTTTATTTTTTAAATTAAGAATGGGTATGCATGTGGTTTATCTTATCACAACAACTGACTATAGGGTCTATTTACAGACTTCCTAAAAAACATGATTATATTCCTGGAATAAAATGTTATGTCAACACCCTGAATGATTCCATTAGAGTTTCTTCTCTAACTTTTTCATGTACTTTATCAGGTTTTTAAAATCACATGGCTCAGGTGCCTGGGTGACTCAGTTGGTTAAGCGACTGCCTTCAGCTCAGGTCATGATCCTGGAGTCCCAGGATCAAGTCCCACATCAGGCTCCCTGCTCGGCGGGGAGTCTACTTCTCCCTCTGACCCTCCCCCCTCTCATGCTCTCTCTCATTCTCTCTCTCAAATAAGTAAATAAAATCTTTAAAAAATAATAATAAAATAAAATAAAATCCTATGGCTAGGGTAGCCCTTCTACTTGAGTGATAGCAATTACATAACATGGATATTATCTGGTATTTGTAAATTTAAATAAGTTCACTGCAATACCAACTCATTATCTCATGGTAAGAGGGGGGAAATTCCAACAGATTAAGTTAAACAGTTTATAGAGAAGGAAGGACTTTCAGTGTACTAACATTTCTATGGCTCCTGCTAGATATAGCCCCCACTTAAAGGATCACTTTCCCTTTGAACTACTTCACCAACTCTACAATACTTGGCTGATGCTGGAACTTACCCCCTGACTTTTTTTACTTTGTTCTACTGCACCAGAAACACTTCTCCATCTTTTCAAACAGTGTTATATAGGAGGGGAAAGATAACCTTGGTTTTTTCATGTCTGAACACCAAGCCAACCACCTGTCCATCCCCATATGTATATATGTATATATTTTCACAATAATTTTGCAGAGAAAGCAATCTGAAAATGTCACTGGCATACAACAGTAGGTGCTTATAGCTCTTACTGTTAGGTGTGGTGGTCAATTACATGACTCTGCTGATCCTGGCTGGGATTACTTACCCTGGTATAATTATCACCCTGTGGTCAGCTGGTTGTTTGCTGATTTAGGTGATTTAGCTGTCTCATGGACCCACAGGAGCAGCTGGGCCTTCTGGTCAGGGTAAGGAGAAAGAATTGCCAAGTGAGCCATTTAAACATGTCCCAGGTGGGAGGGGAGGGAAGAGAGAGAGAGAGGAGAGACTCCATGGCCGGCCACAGAGACACGGCTGGGTATGACTCAGGGAAGAGTGACAGTTCGGAAACCATGTTCCACATCTCTGCCTTTAGTGAGTCAGGAATACAGAAAAACAGAGGTTGGGACTATACAGAGCAACACCCATTAGAGGTGTAGCCGTAAATTGGAGCAAGTCTGAGTTAAAGATTTTGCCATCACCAGCTATACCTCTTAGGACACTAATAAAAAAAACCAAGGGGTTGGACAAGTCTCACTGAACCTTCTAGCACCAACACTCCATGGCTATCAACTTTATTTTGTTACTAAGCTAATCTCTCTTCACACGCACTCATTCTTCAGGTCACCTTGTAGTATAACTGCTCACAATTTTAAAAATCAGAAGGAATAATACCAACAGCAGAACCTTAAACCCAACCTCTGGAGATGGGTATTTTACCACCTTAGATGACTGAAAGCTGGAAAAGGATTACTATTCTGTCAAAGTGCCTTCATGCAAAGGCAACCAGATGGGCTAATTTTTCAGGAGAGCACAGATTCACTTGTGATTAAAAAAAGACTCAAATCCATTTCAAGCAGTAACATCTTTGAATTCACTCATACTTTGAATTATCATTATTTCCTTCATTGCAATTCTTTTTTATTTTTTTTTCATTTTTGAGTGATACATGCACATGGCTTAAATTCATAAGCTACAAATAATATAAAGTAAGAAGTTTCCCTACCATCCCTACTCCTAAGATACTCAATCACCCTCCTCAGCGACAGCCATAGTCATCAAGCCAGCACTGCGTATGCGTGTACCCACAGGCATGCACACATGTACACAAACACCACTCTCTTTAATAAATGGCACTGTACTAAAAACACTGTTGGGTACCCTTGCTTTTCTCCCTCCTCATGGTACATCGCAGGCATTATTCCACACAGAGCTGCCTTGTTGTTTTAAAAGACTATATCATATTCTGCTGTATGGACACGCTATTATTTAACCAGTTCCTATCAATGAATATTTAGGTTGCTTCCAGTATTTTGGTATTTCAAACAATGCTATTATAAGTAACTTTGTACATAGGCCATTTTGCACAGATGGAAGCCTATCTGTAGAATAAATTCCAGCAAGTGGATTGCTCAGCATTTTTAACTCAGACAGTGGATAACTATGCATTTGTAACTCGGACAGATAACATCAAACCACCTTCCAGACAGACAAGATCAGGGACTGGCAAATTATGATCCACAGACCAAATCCAGCCCATGAGCTAAAAACGTTTTTGCATTTTTAAAAGGGTTGTTTAAAAAAAAGAAGAAGAAGAAGGTGGGGAGAGGAGAAGAATATGTGACAGACCTCATGTGACCTGTGAAGCTTAAAATATTTACTGTCTGGACCTTCGCAGAAAGTTTGCTGATCCCTCCACTAGGCCAATTTACACTCCCCCATTAGCAACGTCTGGCAGTGTTTATCCGCTATTTCAGTTGTAATCTTTGGTCAAACAGAGATTTAAAGCAATGCTTCAGGTTTTGTTTCAGTTGAAGAAAAAGCTGAAGCATCTGTAACAACGTACATACTGGCACTGTGATTTTTCCAGGTCAAAACACAGCCTGTTTCAGGATGCAAACATCAATTGACACTTGAGTTTGTCACCTCACGGTCACAAGTGGCAAGAAAAGGCCAGAATCCCCAACTGTCAGAATTGAAAGCAACTTTAAAGGTTATCTGGTCTGAATATTATGGATTTTGTATGCCATTAAAATTTCAAAAACAATTTAAAGGATTAAAACAACAGATACCAGCTTTTTATCTTGCCAAGTCATTAAAAGATAGAAACAATCCAAACACCATCTACTGTCACCATCACTTCATAAAAGAAAGGAACTTAACAGCAAAAAGTAGGACATGCTTAATCCTGGAATAAAGGAGAATCCATTAAACTGAGTCCACTTAGCTTCATGACAAGCCAAACACAGCCATTTTCTTTCTGCCCATTTTGCCTCAGACTGAGGAAAACTCCATGTTAAACCTATGTTTGGGAACCAACCTCACTGTTTTCTAAACAATCTAGAGCTTCCAAATCCAAATGACATGTTCCAGATTCAGTTCTGGTGACAATAAATTCGTGGCTGATTCAGAACAAGAATTCAGGACTTCTGCCCCCCCAGTCTCCTATCTTCCTATCTTCTCCCTAATCCATAATTCCTCATGTGTCCAGAATCAGAAAACAAACCAACAGCACAACTGGTCCAACCAACACCCCAGTCCACTAGCAGCCTTCCACATCTCACTGTCCTTGGGTCTTAGGTCTGATCTGCTCATGTCCTCATCCAAAATGTATTTTTAGTCCTCCTCACAGGGGCAGGTGTGCAACAAACAGCAACAGTAGAAAACTTCCTCTATTCTGAGTAGCTGGAGAATTCTACATTCACGTAGGCCCAAACAATAATCATCCATCCGCTGTCAATGTGCCTCTCTTCCTTTAGGCTGCCAGAGCCTGGCCTTTCCTACAGTGCCCGTGGTGGACAGGGAGAGGGGACTCCCAAAGTACATGCATGAGTTTTCACCAGCGCTTCAGAATTAATCAGTTGTGATGGTTAATTTTAAGTATCAATGTGACTGGGCTAAAGGATGCTCAGATAGCTGGTGCTTCTGGAGGAGATGAGCAGGCATCACCCAATCAGCTGAGGATCAGAACAAAGAGGCAGAGGAAGGGCAAATTCGTGCTCTCTGCTGAAGCGCAGACACCCATCTTCTCCTGCTCTTGGACATCACACTGACACTCCTGATTCTCTGCACTTCAGACTCAGTTCAAGACATACCATCAGCCAACTGCCAGGCCTTCGGACTTGGGCTGAGTTATACCCCAGGCTTTCCCGGTTCTCCAGCCTGCAGACAGCAGATTGTAGGACTTCTCAGCTCCATAAGTGCATGAGCCAATGCCTTTAATACACCTCCTCATATATATATTTATACATAGCCTATTGGTTTCTCTGGAGAACCCTAATATGTCAGCTTCCCCTGAATTTCAGAGCCAAGGTAACTTCGATGGCTTTGATCCTGGCGCAAGAGAAACACGACATCTATATCATGTCCAAGTCCTTGCCTTCCTCTGCCCTCCCTGGGCCCCTTTCATTCAATATTCTACTTTCTTCTGTGTACCAGGCACTGCTGGTTTTCCCCTGTGTCTGCTCATGCACATCCTGACATAAGGTCAGCCTCCTGTCGCACCACCTGCTACGTGGGCCCCACATTCCTTCTGGCACAGCTACGTCAGCCTCTGCCCCTTAGACAGCCAGACCCTGGTCCTTGCCCTGTCGCCTCCAGCTGCCCCTGCAGCTAAAGCTCAATGATGCTCAGGGCTGCAAAGCTTCTTGCAGTCCTTCTGGCATCAGGAAAAGAATGCATTCGAGCTGTCAGCACTAACATTAACTTTAATAAATACAATACTAGCTCAATCCATTTTCAATTAAGATTTTAGCTTTCAGGGCACCTGGGTGGCTCAGTCGGTTAAGCATCTGCCTTCGGCTCAGGTCATGACTTCAGGGGCCTGGGAGCCTCGCATCAGGCTCCCTGCTCAGCGGGGAGTCTGCTTCTTCCTCTGCCCCTCCCCCTGTTCATGCTCCCTCTCCCTGCTCCCTCTTCCTCTCCCCCTGCTCCCTCTCCCTCTCTCTCAAATAAATAAAATCTTAAAAAAAAAAAAAAGATTTTAGCTTTCACACAGCAGGGCTTTAAAAGAAGTCTCAGGCCTGACAGTAGGTCACTGAGAATGCACAACACCTATTTTAGTGAACCAAATAGCAGGACTTTTGCTGCCATTCAGGTTTTTTTTTCCCTCAAGTCTTCCTGTCACTCATGGTTCCAATGCAAGCTGAAAATAATTCTCTTCCCTCCCAACACCAAACTACTCCTTCCTCTCCATTAATTACTACCTCAGTTTTTTATTCTCTTATTAAGCGTTTTAATAATTAAGCACCAATTGTGCTGTGAGCAATAAGCGTTTATTTATTAATAAGGACTAATAATCCAAGAGAGAAACTAAGTAGCAGATGGAAATTTTTGTTCTTTGTAAAATAGGCTGTGGTCAAAAACACACAAATTCTCACCAAGAAATGAAATAGGTATCCCAAGGAGATGGGACACAGGGAAAGGGGATGTGATCTCTGCCAGTGTTTCATGCTTTCCTCAAAATAACCTCTTCCTGTTTTGGCAGCAGGCTCTGGATAATATCACGTCTCTATAAATCACCTCGGTCATGCAGATATGATTCAGTTATTTATCCCCCAGAACCACAGGATGTGGATTGATTTAGATTTGACATTTGGAGATAAATGAGGAAGCCAGCCCTCCAGAATGTCTGCTTCCTTGCTGGGGTGCACACAAACCACCTTGCCTATGACATCAAGGTGTTAGCTTCCTGGCTTAGAGTTTACATTTCCCAGGCATCTCCCATTAAACGGCTGAGGTAGATGGCATGGTTCAAACAAGCCCTCAGAGTCATGTAATGGTAGAGATAGCAGATGTCATAGAGGTTATAAGAAAAGCAGTGAGCTAAATGGACACATTAACAGAACAGTGACTACAACAGGGTGGACATGTTTACGCAAAGGCAGCAAATGCATAAATGTAGTTCCCATTTGTCCGGGTTTGTGACATGCCACATGGTTAGTGCCTGTTCTCAAAGTGTCATTCATTCATGCCTTCACCCATTCAACAAGCGGTTACTGGGTGCTTACTGGGGTCAGGTGGGAGTACTAAGCACTGGGGATGTGATGGTGAGCTAGCGGTCCTTTCATGTAGCTTACAGTCTGTGGTTTACAGCTTAGTTAACAAAATTATAACAGCTGCCCATTAAAAAAAATACCGAAGAGGTGGGGAAAGATGGAGGGGAGAACTGACACACTGATATTCCGGACAACTGAGAATTACCGTATACGGCTGACCCCTGAACACCAACACAACACAGGTCTGAACTGCACCAGGCTCACCTGTATTGTAAATGTGTTTTCCTCCTTTCCTTAATAACATTTTCTTTTCTCCAGCTTACTCCCTTGTAAGAATACGGTATATAATACATGTAACATACAAAATGTGTGTTAATTGACTATGTTACCAGTAAGACTTCTGGTCAATGGTAGGATATTAGCAGTTTTGGGGGAGTCAAAGTTATACACGAATTTTTGACTGTGTGAGGTGTCAGTGCCCCTAACCCCCATGTTGTTCAGGGTCAACCATAAATGGATTCTCAATTCACAAAGAAGCAGACTTACCTATAAGTAGTCCACTTATAAAAAAGTAACCGGAATAACAATCCTGTTCCTTCAGAAAACGTTGAGGACCAGCTTATGTGCTAGTCCCTGTATCGAAAGCCGGGTTTCAAAATGGACAAAATTCCTATCCTTACTGAGCTCACCATCTAAGTGAGAAGATGAAAAAATTAAGAAAGCACTTCTAGATAACTGACAAAGGCTTTAATGACGGGTGGAAGGAGTTCTGAAAGGGCGGGCGGGGGTGGGTAGTAAGGGGCTGGAAGGAGAGCAGCACGGGAGACCCCATGACCGAGGAAGGCAATGCCAGGCAGGCGTGGGGTTGGGGAACTCACTTCACATGGAGGGAACAGCAAGTACATTCTCAACTGAAAATAGTGCCTTTGGGGTGAACAGAAAGTGCATCTGGGCCACGGCCAAAGATAAGCCTAGAAAGGGAAACAGAGGCCATGTCTTGAAGGGCTCTGAATGCCCTGACAGCGGAGCTGGACTGGATTAAAGGATTCCACCTGCCCGCTGTGACATTACTCAGGCTGAGGGGACCACACGGCCCATGTTTCTGAAGGTGTGGCTGCGGGCAGGAAGACTGGAGGAAGGGACAGCCGTCCGGGTGAGCAATGACTACTGGCAGAAGGACAATAATCATCATTTGTTCTTTCTAGCTTGATTTCAAATCAAAGACAGTTTCACTGAAAATGAAAGAAACTTACCTAAAAAGAGGTCATACATTACAACTCAGCCTGGTCTTTCCACTTAAATAAAAAATAAATAAATAAATAAATAAACCAAACTAGAATATTACAAGAGGAATAAAACTTCTTGTGCCTTTTGACCTGATAATTCCATTAAGAGATTCCTAAGAAAACAACCTAGATGAGAGAAAAAACTTTCTTCAAAGATGTTTTTAAATGTACTATTCAAATAGCCAACAAATGAAAATAATCCAAACATCTAAAAATAAGGGTTGGTTTAAATCAAATGTCATCTATCAACATGACTAAATACTACATAAATATTAAAGTAACTATAGCCATACTTGGGGATGTGTATGGAAGAAAAAAATCAGACTCCAAAACAATACACATCTGACCCCCTGATCAACATCACAACACACATCTGAACTGCACAGGCCCACTTACATACAGATACTTTTCGATAAATTAGATACTGTAAACGTATTTTCTCTTATGATTTTCTTTAACATTTTTTTAAGATTTTATTTATTTATTTGACAGAGAGAGAGCACAAGCAGGCGGAGTGGCAGGCAGAGGGAGAAGCAGACTCCCCACTGAGCAAGGAGCCCGACGCGGGACTCGATCCCAGGACCCCGGGAACAAGACCTGAGCCGAAAGCAGACACTTAATATGAGCCACCCAGGCGCCCCTTCCTTATGATTTTCTTAATAACATTCTTTTCTCTAGCTTACTTTATTGTAAGAATACATTATCTGTATATAATATACAAAATGTGTATTAACTGTTTATGTTATTGGTTAAGTTTTGGGGGAGTCACAAGTTATATGTAGATTTTCAACTGCATGGGGGGGAGGGAGTGTCTGCATCCCCTACATTGTTCAAGGGTCAGCTGTCTACACAATGACTACAACCATAAGCGCCCACTATGTGTTGGGTCTAAGAGCAGGTTCTGGGAATACAAAAATAAGCCAGGCATGGTCCCTGTCCTCCAAGATCTGAGTCCACTGGGAAAGCCAGACTCACATTATTACAACAGTATGAGGACTTCTCGACGAAGCTGGGTACCATGAGAGCCCAGAAGAGGACCTGCCCAACTTAGAGCCAACATACAAACACAGCACAAACAGGGACATTAAAATCAGTGGCAGAGGGGCCTGGGTGGCTCAGTTGTTAAGCGTCTGCCTTCAGCTCAGGTCATGATCCCAGGGTCCTGGGATCGAGCCCCACATTGTGCTCCCTGCTCAGTGGGAAGCCTGCTTCCCCCTCTCCCACTCCCCCTGCTTGTGTTCCCTCTCTCGCTGTCTCTGTCAAATAAATAAATTAAATAAATAAATAAATAAAATCTGTGGCAGAACTCAGTTACAAATCTGGACTACCCCAAACATGTACTTGTTAATTTTGTTGGATTATCCTGGGCATGAGTAGAAACTGTAAAAGTTATGATGAAGAACACTCAAATCCCCAAGAATATGCACATGGAGCTCCTGAAGAATCCTTGGACTGTGGTTTGAGAAACAAGATCTAAATATAGAAGGGTGGCAGTAGAAGGGAAAGATCAAGATTCACCCAACAATATATAGGTCCTGATGAGGACTGAGGGAGAGAAAGTCAGAGATGATATCAAAGACTAAAGCCTCAGCCTCTGGAAGAATGGCAGTGGGGCTCCCCGAAATAAGAAACCTAAGAAGAGGATCCAGTTTGAGTAAGAAATAAGTTCCATTTTTGACACTGAGTTTGAGGAACTTTGGAGAGAAGAAAGGTAGAGGTATTCAAGACCTGGCTTTAAATTTATCTCTGGAGATGTGGAGCCGTAGAGACCCAGCATCCAAAGTCATCTTCTGGAGACAGCTGAAGCAGAAATGGATGTTGAACATGTCTAACTTTACTAAATGTAGAAGATATATCCTTTTTAGTCCCTCAAATATTTGTTAAGCATTTACTTACTTTCCAAGTAGTATCTCCATCAAATTAATAAAATAATGGAAAAGAGAATTATAATTAATAAACTATAGAATTAAAGGGTCAGCTATACACAGAGTAGATATATCAACCTCATATTTTTCAATGGAAAATATTCTCTACTTTTATAATAAATGTAATTTGGAAATGCAATTTGATTAATATAAACAACATGAAAGCTAACTTTTTCTGCAGTGATATATTCATGACCATCTTGCTACCAAGTCTCTGAACTTAAGATAAGAACTGTGGAGACTCTGTCTTATGTAAATGTCTAACAAGGTATCTGGAAAAATAGCAAATACCTAGTATTTGTGAAGGAATTTTGCAAGTAGGGGAATACTTAAAAGCATCAGGAAATTGCAAAGTTGTGTGTAAGTACATACTACCGAGTTCTACGGTTGAAAACAATCTGGGCTGCCAATGTGGAGGTGGATGCTTGCACTCATTTGAAATCTACAATTACTCATATGTAAATCAGTGGCAATACAGAAAATGTGAGAAATTCAGAATCAATTTATCTTTTTAGTACTACTGAGATTCTTTTTGTGTTTGTGATCTGTATGTGCCAACATTACAATTGAGTTATTTCCATAAATAATTCAAAAAAACATTTTCAATGAGTTTTGAGTAGCAAAACTGGAAAGGATATTGTCAATCTGTTGTACATTTATAGAGTGCTGAATCTCATGTTCTTCCTTTCGCAAATATGCTTCAGTACACCGAAAAAGTGAAAACCATACTGTAAGTAACACGGCTGCAAAGGGAGAGCAAAAAGAGGAGAAACAAAATTTGGGTTCATACACTGGGTTAGCATCAAAACACCTGTGCTCCTATTTCCACTTGCTGAAAAAGATATTCCCAAGAAGATAAAGTGAAGATAATTCTTGTTCTTCCTCACCTTCTGTCTTCTGATTTCCTTATTGTCTATGAAGACAAATGGCATGGTATTTTAGGGGGAGAATCCAAGCTAGTTAAGGGGGAAGTATACAGGGGTGCCTGGGTGGCTCAGTCAGTTAAGCACCTGACTCTTGGTTTCAGCTTAGGTCATGATCTCAGGGTCGTGAGATCGAACCCCATGTCAGGCTCCTCACTCAGCAGGGAGTCTGCTGGAGGTTCTCTCTCCCTCCCCTTTTGCCCCTCCCCCTCCCCACTCTCTCTTTCTAAAATAAATAAATAAATCTTTAAAAAAAAGGAGGGAAGTATATGGGGGGGGGTTCCTTAAATCTATCAGCTGAAGCTTATTAACAAAACAAAGCCTCCCAAACACATAATTACCTAGGGGACCTATTAAAAATATAGACTTCTAGGCCTTCTCCCAGAATTTCTGATTCAGCAAGTCTGGGGTGAGACTGGAAATCTGTGTTTTTGCAAAGCTCCCCCAACCCCACCTACTCCCACCAATGATTCCAAATAACCAGCCAGGTTTGTGAACCATGAACAAGAGACTGCACTCAGACTTAGCAAATAACAGTAATGGTTTTCATAAGGATAGCACTTCAGAGTTTACAGAAAGTGCCTTCACATAAACTATTTCATCCCCACTTCACAGATGAGGAAAATGAGGCTCAGAGAGGTCCAAGGTCATATGCCTCTGTGTGTCAGACCTCACTCCAGATGCCACGGTGTAATGTGGTCCCCACTGCACCACTGTTAGGGCAAATTTCCGAGCACTGGTGAACTCTCACCTCACCTCGGGTCTTATTTCACAGAAGAGCCACGCAACCAACCAACCAATAACTGCAGTGCACCTGGACAATTCTTGCACCTGTCCATAGTTCAGGAAGACCATCTACTTCCTCATTCACCACTTTTCTCTATATAAGCACTAAAAAAATCTATTCAAAGGGAACTTTAATAAATTCACAGAATGTACAGCTTGTAACATTCTAATTTCATTTTATACCCTGTAATGAGAAATTATCTGAAGATGAAGGAAATAAGCATATCCACTTCTGCAAAGAAAGCAATGTCCATACTCTAATTTCTGTAACATTCTGCTGAATGCCAATTGCTTTATTTTTATTTCAATGCATAATTCTGAGTTTCTAGTTAATACAACTTACCAGTAACCTCAAAGGACAGGAACAAAACTCTTTGCAATTGGGAAAGGGAACCATTAACATAAAATTTTAAAAATTGGTAGGGGTGTGATGCGTCTATGAGGAGGCAGCAAGTGAGACAGGCAGATGGCTGAAGTATCTTGGGTCTGGAATAGGTTTCTGGTTTTCTGTGCATGTAGCTCTGTGTAACCTATTGAATATGGGCTATGGCAGAAAAGGCTGGTTCACATACTAGAAAACAAATTGCAGACATACCTGGAACACAGGGGAATCTCTACTTATAAATTAGGGCCCACAGGCCAAATCCGGCGACTCATTTTCTAATGGCCTACAAGTTAAGAATGTTAAGTTTTAACTTTTTTTTTTTAAAGATTTTATTTATTTATTTGACAGAGAGAGATAGCAAGAGCAGGAACACAAGCAGGGGGAGAGGGAGAGGGAGAAGTAGGCTTCCCGCGGAGCAGGGAGCCCGATGCAGGGCTCGATCCCAGGACCCTGGGATCATGACCGGAGCTGAAGGCAGATGCTTAATGGCTGAGCCACCCAGGCGCCCCTAGTTTTAACATTTTTAAATAAATGAAAGAAATCAGAAGAATAATATTTTATGACCTGTGAACATGATATGAAATTCAGATTTCCGTGTCCATATTAAATAAGGTTTTACTGGGACACAGCCACACTTACTCACCTATGGCTATCTTCACACTACAGTGGCTGACTTAAGTAGTTGTAACAAGGGTCCCTAAAATATTTACTATCTGCCCTTCAAAGAAAAAGTCTGCCAATCCCTGCTTAAGGGGAGATGTTTGGTTGCTTCCTGAAAACTGATTTTAATCTAGCCTTTGTTTGCCAAATGTGAAATAAAATACTGAACTTAGAATCATTCTCAGATATATTTTCTTTGCTACTCCAGTCTAGATACCTCTGCCTGAGTGTCCCATTATTGAACTGACACTATTCCTGTGGTTTCATAATCCAGAAGTAGGGGCAGGGAAGGGCTTCTGCACATTCAGGTCCATTATTAGAATGACAGATGCATAAAGACAGGCAGCCAGGCATACTAATCCAGCAGGGCCCTCTGCATGGACCATGTGTGAGCCTTCCTTTCATTGAGGAATGGACAGCCTTACCCTGTCAACAAATACTGTGGCCATTTTCCCAGCATTAATATTCAAAATTGGGAAATGCAACATATAAAGATAATTCAAAGGAGAATGGAGGGAGTTGCTATTGTCCCCCTTCCACTAAAGGCAGGAGGGTAGCCTGTCGGAGTCCAGACAGTTCTGGTCCATTACCAGCAGGCTAATTTCTGCCATTTTTGAAGGCAACACGAATTATAAAGCATTTGCTATTGTTGCACGAGTCAGCTAATTCAATTGTCAGAACATTTCAAACCTCGTAATTGAGACTGGAAAAAGTAGGAGTCTCACTCCTTTGAACTGCCTGTTAGACTATTCCATGTCACAGCTTGCTTGGCAGTAGGAATAAGAAAAATTCTCCATTAGGAAATTAATGTTTATAAATACCCTGGAAAGCCAAATAATAAGCATAATGATTTAGAATAAACGTAACCAAAGTGGCTCATTATTAACTTTCCAAGTACATATTTTAATTTGTGGCTTTATCACACACATTGATTGGTGGTTCAACTTTAAGGATTTGACATTAGGTTTTTGTTTTTCTTGTGTACAGTGGGCTAACCCTTATTTTGCTCACATTTCAAACAACACTTAATCCAGAAAAAAAAAAAAAGATGGTTCTAAAGAGCCAATGAAATATATACATATATGCAAAGTGCTTAGCCCAGTGCTTTGTGTGTAACAAGCATTTAGTCAATGGTGGTCTTTATATTATTAATAAAACACGCCGACAACTATGCTAGAGAAAGAAGTCTATTTTGAAGTAACGCTAGTCTACAAAATAAAGACGTTCAAATGCACAGAGGACCTAATTTGAGGTGACCCCGTGTCCTATTTCCAAAGCTTCAGGGCCTAGTTACTGGCAAAAGTTCAAAAGACCTCACAGAACTATTTGCCATTTCTCATCAGAATCCTCCAAGGTTGGGGTGCCTGGGTAGCTCAGTCAGTTAAGTGTGTGACTCCTCATCTCCGCTCAGGTCTTGATCTCACGGTTGTGAATTCAAGCCCTGAACTGGGCTCCATGCCCGGCATGGAGCCTACTTTAAAAAAAGAAAAAAAAAAAAGAAACCTCCAAGGTCCCAATTAGCAGCAATCCCACTCTCACTAAACCTTACACTTACAGGCTATAGCCACACTGGTTAGTTGTTGGGCTTGCTGAGGATGTGTTCTTCGAGATTCTGTTCTGAATGAGAAAGGACAAAAGGCAACCAAGAGCAAGGGAGAACAGAAGCAAGAGATGGTGTTCCCAACAGCCTCCTCTTCTTCTCCCCAGAGGTAAAACACTGTCCAGCATGTCAGGGAACTACTGGGTTATTTATTTAGCTAGTACAAGATGAGATCCCTTCAGTCATTCGACAGGTATTGACTGAGCCCCTACTGAGGGCCTGCCATTGTCCTACGCACTAGATACATCAATGAATTAAACAAACACACTCAGCACAACAAAGTGGGGCGACTCTACCTATCTGACATTAAGACTTAGTATAAATAAGTAGTCACTGAGATCTGAATAAAGAGCCCACACACTGGGGCGCCTGGGTGGCTCAGTCGGTTAAGTGTCTGCCTTTGGCTCAGGTCATGATACCAGAGTCCTGGGATCCAGCCCTGCATCAGGCTCCATGCTCAGCAAGGAGCCTGCTTCTCCCTCTCCCTCTGCCTGCCTGTCTGCCTACTTGTGCTCACTCTCTCTCTAGCAAATAAATAAAATCTTAAAAAGAACAAAAAAAGAGCCCATGCACTCATACATAAATGGAAACTTGCCACATGACCCAGGTGGCTTATTGCACAATGGTGGGGAAAGGACAGGAACTAAGTGTTGCTGGAATAACTGGTTATCTATACGGGGGAAAAAACTGAACCCGTACCTCACTTAACATATTAAATTTAAATCCAAGTAGATTAATGGTCTAAATATTAAAGGCAAAATTTGAACTCTCAATAGAAAACACAGGTAAATATCCTTAGCAGACATGGAAGGATTTCTTATGAAACAGAAAGCACAAACCACACACACACACACACAAGAACAGATTAGTTCCAATACGTTAAAATTCATCAAACTATTCCATTTAGAAAAAGACACAAACTGGAAAAATACATTTAAAACTCAGTAAGAAAAAGACAGTACAAAAGAGAAATGAGCAAAAGATATGAAGTGATAATTCACAGACGTGAAAACTCAAAACGGCCAATGAATACATAAAAATACGTTCAGGGCGCCTGGGCGGCTCAGTTGGTGAAGTGTCCCACTCTTGATCTCAGCTCAGGTCTTGATCTCAGGGGTCATGAGTTTGAGCCCCGCACTGGGCTCTAGTGCTGGGTGTGGAGCCTACTTAAAAGAAAATATGTGTATGTGTGTGTATATATATATATATATGTTCAACCATCAGAGAACCACCAATTAAAACCACGATGAAATATTTCACTTCTGTCAGATCTGCAAATAAATTTCAAGTCCAAGAGTACCACGTGTTTGGTAAAAATATAGGCCATTCGTAAATTGTTCATGAGCTCTTGGGAGGAAAGTACGGCAACACTGAGTTGAACTGACAGCATGCTCACCCTCCAGCCCTGCTACTCTACCCCCACACGCCGTGGCACTCACAAGCAAGTACGTACACAAAATCATAGCAGCACTGCCTTGAAACCACCTAAATATATGGCAAAAACAAAGGGCAACTTAATTAGGTAGTATTCCATTACATGGATATACTCAGCTCTAAGAATGCACGATGAGCTGCTGGTATCAGATGGACAAATCTCGCATACAATGCTGAACAAAAATCATGTGTGTATGTATGTATGTTGTGATATATACACATAAAAAGTTTAAAGACATGCAAAATAATAGCATATCTTGCTTAAGGATATACGCATAAGTAATAAAAGTATTAAAGTGCACAAATATGTTAAATTCAGGACAGAGGCTTCTTTCCATTGGCAGGAAAGTACTGGGAGAGTGCCATCTCTACTGGGTTTTTTTCCCTTTGTATTAGGGTCTTTCATTGAGGTATAATTTACATATAGTGATACGGATCTTAAGTGTACAGTTCAATGAGTCTGACATATATGACCATATAAACCACAAACCTATTAAGAAGTAGAAAATTTCCATCACCCCAGAAAATTCCTTCATGCCCCTTTCTAATCAGCCCCCACCAGCAACCACTATTTTGATTCCTATCACCGTAATTTGATTTTCCTTTCACATAAGTGGAAACATACACTAAGTACTCTTTTGTCTCTAGCCTGAGATTCATCTGTGTTCCTGCATAAACAGTAGTCTATTCCTTTTAAAAATATATATATTTTATTTATTTATTCAGAGATAACATGCAAGTGGGGGGGAGGGACAGAGGGAGAGGGAGAGAGAGAATCCCAAGGAGACTCCCTGCTGAACACAGAGCCCAACACAGGGCTCAATCTCATGACCCTGAGATCATGACCTGAGCCAAAACCAAGAGCTGGATGTTTAACTGACTGAGCCGCCCAGGTGCCCCTAGTCTCTTCCTTTTTATGGCCGAGTAGTACGTATTCCATTTTATAAATACACTACAGTTTATCTTAATAATTTTTTAAGTTGTGGTAGATAGATGAATGTCAATGTATTATTCTTTATGCCTTCTTTATATTAATTTAATATATTAAATATTTCCTTTTAAAAAAGTGTAGGTCACAGAGTGCTAGAGATTCTCTAGGACGTATACCTAAGGGTAAAAGAGCTGGACCATAGGTTATGTATACTGTCAACTCTACTGGAGATTACAGATTCCAGTTTAGGCTCATAGACCTACTGAATCAGCAACTTCGAAGGTACTGCCCAGAAATCTGCATTTTTAACAAGCTCCCCAAGTAATTCTTATGTACATATGTTTTGCACAACATGTTTTATAAACCACTGTTTATAAATACGTTTTCTATGTATTCTCTGTCTTCTGTAACTCCAGTGGCTTCAATTATTACTGCTATATGCCAATAATTCATAAATTTACATCTTTAAATAAAACTTTCTCCTAAATTATAGACCTCAGTATGGGCGCCTGGGTGGCTCAGTTGGTTAAGCGACTGCCTTCGGCTCAGGTCATGATCCTGGAGTCCCGGGATCGAGTCCCGCATCGGGCTCCCTGCTCGGCGGGGAGCCTGCTTCTGCCTCTGACCCTCCCCCCTCTCATGTGCTCTCTCTCTCTCATTCTCTCTGCCTCAAATAAATAAATAAATAAATAAAATCTTTAAAAAAAAAATTATAGACCTCAGTAATCATCTGCTATAACGATCTCTACATGAATGGCCCACTGGGCCTTCAAACCCAAAGTGTACAAAACAGAGGCAGTCTTCCCAAGTCCTACTCCTCTGTTTTCCCTCCAGAGTTTTAGGTCTCAGTTCAGGGCACCACCATACACCTAATTTTACCAAACCAGAAACCTGAGAATCTGTTGTTCTGAAATCCTCTCCTCCCTTATCCTCCACATCCTATCAGTTACTAAGTGTTGGTAATTCTACTGCTAAAATACCTCCTGACTAGAACAGATCTCTCCATTCCCTCACCATCTCCCTAGTCCAGGTCATCTGGATCACTGTAATGGCCTCCTAACCAGTCTCCTCCCTTCCTCTGGTCTTGCCCTCCAGTCCATTCCCTACCTTGTGGCCAAAGGAACCTTCTGAAACAAACATCTCATTTTAAAAAATGTGCTTAGAACCTTTCAATCGCCTTTTATTGCCTTTGGGACACTCAACATGACACAGTCTTTCACGATCTGGCCTCTTCCTACCTTTCCAACCTCAGCTCTTGCCATAACTCCCTTGCTCTCCACCCATTTAGCTACTCTGAATGCATCCCACTTCCCTAATTGTGCCATTCCTCACTCTCCTTTTGCACATGCTATTCATTCTACCTGGAATGCAATCCTCCTCCTCTTTCCCTGGCTGCCCTTGCTCGTCCTTTAAGTCTCAGCTGAACAGTCACCTCATCCAGAAGGCTTTTATGAACCCCCCAGACTAGGTAAGAAACTCCCACTACAATACCCTAGCAACTCGTTTTCCCTTTGCAACAGATTATACCATAATTCACAGGGCTGTTCATCTCCTCAGACAGACTACAAACTCTGTGAGGTCAAGGCCATGCAGAGCTTGCTCCCCTCCCCCGCAAGGGATTCCTGGCACATAGTAGGTGGTCCATTTTAAGTATTTCTTTCATAACTGTTAGCACATTACATTTAGTCTACATGCAAACAAAGCTAATCATAATAGCCTCAGTTGTTTCCTTCTATTGAAGTTATGAATAATTCTAACTTCAGAAAATTATACATTATATGCAACATTTATGTTTTACTCCCCTGCTGCTTTGGCAATCCTCATCTGCCACCAGAGAAAAAGTCCATCAAGAGGAGCAAGAAGTACATGCAAAAGAATGAAACTGGACCACTTGCTTTCACCATATACAAAAATAAACTCAAAATTCAGTAAAGACCTAAATGTGAGACCCAAAATCATAAAAATCCTTAGGGAAAAACGGCAGTAATCTCTCTGACATCAGCTGTAGCAACATTTTTCTAGACATGTCTCCTGAGGCAAGGGAAACACAAGCAAAAATAAACTACTGGGACTACATCAAGATAAAAAGCTTCTGCACAGGGGCGCCTGGGTGGCTCAGTCGTTAAGCGTCTGCCTTCGGCTCGGGTCATGATCCCAGGGTCCTGGGATCGAGCCCCGCATCGGGCTCCCTGTTCTGTGGGAAGCCTGCTTCTCCCTCTCCCGCTCCCCCTGCTTGTGTTCCCTCTCTCGCTGTGTATCTGTCAGGTAAATAAATAAAATCTTTAAAAAAAAAAAAAAAAAGCTTCTGCACAGCGAAGGAAGCAATCAACAAAACAAAAAAGCAACCTACTGAATGGGAGAAGATATCTGCCAATGACATATCTGATAGAGGGTTAGCATCCAAAGCATATAAAGAACTTACACAACACAACACCAAAAGAAACAAAAAATCCAATTTAAAAATGGGCAGAAGACATGAACAGATATTTCCCCAAACAAGACATCCAGATGGCCAGCAGACACATGAAAAGATGCTCAGCATCACTCATCATCAGGGAAATGCAAATCAAACTACAATGAGGTATCACCTCACACCTGTCAGAATGGCTAAAATCAAAAACACAAGAAACAACAAGTGTTGGTGAGGATGTGGAGAAAAAGGAACACTTTGCACTGTTGGTGGGAATGCAAACTGGTGCAGCCACTGTGGAGGACAGTATGGAGGGGCCTCAGAAGGTTAAAAGAAAAACTACCTACAATCCAGTAATCAGACTACTGGGTATCTACCCAAAGAATACAAAAACACTAATTCAAAGGGATACATGCACCTGTATGTTTATAGTAGCGTTATTTGCAATAGCCAAATTATGGAAGCAACTCAAGTGTCCATGGATTGATGAGTGGATAAAGAAGATATAGTGTGTGTGTGTATAATATATATATATTATACACACATATATAATGAAATAAATATAAATATATATTATACACACATATATAATGGAACATTATTCAGCCATAAGAAAATGAAATCTTGCCATTTGCAACGACATGGATGGAGCTAGAGAGTATTATGCTAAGTGAAATAAGTCCATTAGTGAGAGAAAAATGCCGTATGATTTCACTCATAGGTGGAATTTAAGAAACAAAACAAATGAGTAGAGGAAAAAATGAGAGAGACATAAACCAAAAAACAGACTCTTAACTACAGAGAACAAACTGATGGTTACCAGAGAGCAGTTGGGCAGGGGGCGGGGGGGGGGGGATTGGGTGAAACAGGTGAAGGGGGGTAAGAGTACACTTATGATGCGCACTGAATAATGTGTAGAATTCTTGAATCACTATATTGGGCACCTGAAACTAATATAACACTGTATGTTAACTATACTGGAATTAAAATAAAAACCTTAAATAAAAAAGGGAGCATGAAGAGGTAAGACTCAGAACTAGCCAGCTTGATTCTCAAACCTTAAAAAAAAGCCCCATGTATTTTTCAACAATGTCACACCTCAGTTACAAGGGAGGCACAATGCTTGAAATCTTGTTAGGATAAAATGATTGAAGTGGAAAGGCTTTTGGCAACAGGAATGAAAGTTTATATTTTGGGCGCTGGGATTTTCAGTTAGGCACAGCTGGGTACACTTCAGCCGCTGCCAAGGATAGAGGCTCTGTGTGAATTCACCAGCAGTTTACCTAGAGCAAAAGCTCTCAATTTTAAATCCCCAACCTTCCATCCCACCTTTTGGGGGACATAAATATTAAAAACACAAATTCTGATGCCAGAATGCCTGGTTTAAAATCCCTGCTACATGATTTATTAGTTGTGGTATGCTGAGCAAATTACTTAGCCATTCAGTGTCTAACTTCCTCATTTGAAAACGGGAATAAAACAGCACTTATTTCATAGGTTTGTTGTGAGGATTAAATGAGTTAAATACACATAAGGCACTCAGAGTAAGGGCTCAGTAAGTGTTTAACATATCTAGGGGTATAGGAATAGGTCTGGAGGAGAAAGGATAGGAGACAGAACAGAGAAAACAGAAGCAAAAGAAATGTGCTATGTAATAATAATTGAGCAATTTGAATAAATTATCTTTCAAACCTCAGAAAAACCTTTAATGCAGGTTAACCAATCCAAGTCACACAGCTAGTAAATAGCTCAGCTGGATTTGGATCCAAGTAGTCTGTCTCCAGAGACCAAGTCCTGAACCACTAAGAGAATACGGTTTCCCATCTTCACATCTGGCCCCTGGGGAATGGAATTCCTGGGTTGTAAAGGAGAAAGGGAAGCAAAAAGATGTAAGGAATGGAAAGGAAGAAAGAATAAAATAAGGCCAGACCCATCTATTTTCTCCATTTATAAAAGGTCAAATGACAAGTTTCCCTTTATCATCCCTTCACAAACATAACAGAGCCCACTATCTTTGTGGACACTTTACTTTGAATTCAGTATGCTGGGTTGAAATCAAAATCACTGTTAAACACTTGAACAGACTGACAGATCCTTCTCATCCTAAAACCAAATGGGAAATGGGAATATGGGACATGAACTCCAAGAGCGGGCAGGGGGGCCGTGGAGGGCAGCACTAGGGACACCGAAATCATACATCTGTCTAGAATGGCAAGACAAGGTGGGGTGCTCTGGAGTCAGACACAGGATCCAAATTCTTGTTTGACCTGTCACATGAGAAAAACAACATCCCTGCGCATCACTTTTGTCATTTGCCAAAAGGGAACAAGAACATCAGCCTCTCCATGGATAACACTCGCCTCTTCACAGATATATAACTTCGATGCAGTGTTAAGAAGAAACAGAGACAGGCACCCTCACACATGGAGGTGTAAACTGAGGGTAATTAGGCAATCTCTCTCTCTTTTCAATTTAACCAACTTACAATGTGCCAGGCACAATACTAGTCACTTTAAAAATTCTAACTTATTTGGGGCACCTGGGTGGCTCAGTCGTTAAGCGTCTGCCTTCGGCTCAGCTCGTGATCTCAGGGTCCTGGGATCCAGATGCCCGCCTCAGGGCTCCCTGTTCTCAGGCTCCTTATTCAGGCTTCTCCCTCTCTCTCTCTCTGCCCCTCCCCGCACGCCCCCATGCACACACTCTCTCTCTCAAATAAAATCTTTTTAAAAATACACTAACTTATTCAACGTTTGTGGTAGACTGTTTGCAAAAATGGTAGCATATGATTCTCTTCACTGTATGCTTGTCTTTGGAGAGTCCTCTCCCACACAGACTCTGAGCTTGGCTATGAGACTGACTTTGGTCGGTGGTACAACAGCAAATGGACATGAGCAGGTATCTGAAAAATGCTTGTGCTCTGGGGTTTGCCCTCTCTTGCTGCTCTCTGAAACCCTGAGACTACCACATAAAGAAACCTGAGCTGACTGCAGTATGAGAGATCACATGCCATTCCATGAAGTCCCCACAGACCAACTCATCTGTCAACTACCAGACATGTGGGTGAGGCCAGCCTAGATCCTCCGGCTCCCAGCTGACCCACCACGTGACCACAGAAGCATGAAAGAACCCAGCAGCGCTCCATCGGACTGGCCCAGACAAGAGGAGCCACCTAGGCAACCTACAGACTCATGAGCTAAGTAAAACAGATTGTTTTAAGGAGGTATGTTTTGGGGTGATTTGTTATGCAACACAAACTAAGACAATCCTCATAGCAATCTTATTAGGTAGGTATTATTATTGTTCCTATTTTACAAATCAGGCAACTGAGGCAAAGAGAAGGTGACTTGCATAGCTTGTGAACAGCAGAGTTAAGATTCAACCCCACATAATCTGGCTCCAAGTCCATGCTATTACTTGGAGATTTTATATATATACCTAAATATATATTCCAAATATATATATATATATATATATATATATATTTCTCCTCTATATATTCTTTATACTATGCTGCTTCACCTAACAAAAGTAAAGATGTTTTTTTCACATCAGGTGACTCAGAAATTTTCATACAGATATACTCACACACGTATAAGATCACATAGGTATAAGATTATTCCCTGCAGCGGGCGCCTCAGTCGTTAAGCGTCTGCCTTCGGCTCAGGTCATGATCCCAGGGTCCTGGGATCGAGCCCCACGTCTGGCTCCCTGCTCTGCGGGAAGCCTGGTTTTCCCTCTCCCTCTCCCCCTGCTTGTGTTCCTGCTCTCGCTAGGTCTCTCTCTGTCAAATAAATAATAAATAAAATCTTTAAAAAAAAAAGATTATTCCCTGCAGCACTGCAGATAATAGCAAAAGACTAGTACAAACAATCCTAGTACATCCATATAAAGGTATCCCATATGCAGCCATAAAAAGAACTGGATAGATCAACAAATACTGATCTTATGTACAAGGAAGAAAAAAGCAAAGTGCACTTATATGTTACATTTACATTCACATTTGTGTATAAAAAAAGGGAAAAAGTATGAATATGTAACTGCTCGTAAATGCACAGATTATCTCTGGAAGGACACAAGAAATGGGTTTAACATCAATTACTTCTGGTTAAACAGAACCAGCTGGCTGGGCAACAGAATATGAGGAACAATTTTCACTGTAAATATTTTTAGATATTTTGAATTTTTATACTGTATGAATGTATCACCTATTAATTTTAACTAAAAAGGCTGTTATGAACACGAAGGGTGACAATAAAAGCCTGGCAAAGAAAAAGCAGTCAATCAATAGTCGCTACCATTATAATTATTTTTCCACAAATGATTTCTAACTCTAATACAAATAATTTTTTAAAATAGCCAATTCTCTGAAATTCCTGGCTCTGCACAGGAAAGAGCTCATTTTGGATGCAGAGTAAAGAAGGAAACTTTAGCTAGCTATGAGGACAGGTGAGAGAAGAACCCAACACATGGCTCCCCCGGTGGTCATGACAGGAGGTCCAAAGCACTGGGCAGAGCCCTCTTTCTGCCTCTCCTCAGAGAAACCCAAGTACTGGGCATCCCCTGTGCTCTGACTTTGTACTATCCTCTACACCCTTTTTCTTTCATTCAGCAGCCTCAAATGAAAGTAACTACTTTCTATTCTAAAAGTGCGTCTGCCTCCCTCTGCAGTTACCGAAGAACAACGGTGGAAATGCTGCCGCACACGTGTGCCAGACTGCTAAATTATCTGCTCCTCTAGAACCAGACATGATGTGGGGCAGGAGCGGGCCGTCAGAAGGCAGCAGAGAGTAATGGCAAGAGCCAGGGCTTTGGAGCCAGGCAAACCTAGGTGCAAATCGCAACGCCAACACTTAGCTGAGGGGCTACAGCAAAAGACTCAACCTTTCAGAGCTTAGTGTCCCATCTGTAAAACGGTGACTGACAGTTACTGTTTCACAGGACTCCTGTGAACTCATGTACCACACTACCAAGTGCAGAGTAAATGTTCACTACATGTTAGCTATTTTCATTGTCATTGGGGGCATTCCAACCAAGGTCCAACCACCTTTTCTCCATCTCTCTCTCTCTCTCTCTCTCTCTCTCTCACATACACACACACACGCACACACCAAATAGCAACCTTCGGTGTACATTAAAGGATTCCCACCTCTCCCTTCCACATCAGCAAGTTCAATGGATTCTACCTCCAAGATCCATCCAGTCTCTCCACCTCTCTCCATTACCATTGCACACAAAGGTGGTCTCTTTTTTTTTAAGATTTTATTTATTTATTTGACAGAGAGAGAGACAGTGAGAGAGGGAATACAAGCAGGGGGAGTGGGAGAGGGAGAAGCAGGCTTCCCGCTGAGCAGGGAGCCCGACGCGGGGCTCGATCCCAGGACCCTGGGATCATGACCTGAGCCGAAGGCAGACGCTTAATGACTGAGCCACCCAGGCGCCCCAAAGGTGGTCTCTCTTTACCATGACCATCCCCATTCCTTAATTCATTCTACACACAATAGCCAAGTAGATCTTCAAAAAAGTAAACTAGATCATATCATTCTATCCCTCTGCATTAGGTGGAAATCCAAATTTCTTACCATGGCCGACAAGTCCCTACAGAATTTGGTCCCTCTCTCTCTCTCCAACCTCACTTCATTCCACCCCCTCCACCCCATGTACAGTCCCCTCTGCTTCAGCCTCAGTATCTTCTTTCTGTTTCTCAAGCAGCCCAAGTCCGTTCCTGCCTCAGAGCCTTTGCACCTGATGTTCCTCAGTCTGGAACACTTTCCCCAAACCTTCACACAGCTGACTTCTTTTCATCATATAATTCATAGTTCAAATAGCAATTCCTTAGAAATGTTTTCCCTGACCACAGAAACTGAAATAGCTTCACTCCCGGATTTACTCCCCATTTCATTATCCTGCTTTATGTTCTTCATAGCACTTACCACTATCTCAAATTAATTGCATATGTTTACTTTCTTTCTTGTCTAATTTCTCAACTAGAGTACAGGAGTATGAGGCTCCTTGGCCATCATCTCCCCACTGTACTCCTAGAACTTAGAATGCTGCCTACACACAGTAGGTGCTTAATACACCTGCCTTATGGTGGTGGCCGTGGTGCTCAAAATGCAAACTGCAAGCTCCAGTCCTAGTGATTCTGATTTAACAGGTCTGAAATACAGCTCAGGAATCTGCATTTCTAGCAAGCATCCGTCTTTTTCATCCTAAAACAAGTAGGATGCAAATCAAATTTTATTATTTATTTATTTGAGAGAGAGAGAGCGCGCACAAGCCAGTGGGCGTGGGGGGAGGGAGGGAAGGGGAGGGGTAGGAAAGGGGAGAGAAGGAGAGGGAGAAGCAGACTGGGCATTCAGCAGGGAGCCCCATGCAGGGCTGGATCCCAGGACCCTGAATTCATGACCTGAGCCTAAGGCAGATGCTTAACCCACTGAGTCACCCAGGCGCCCCGCAAATCACATTTTAAAATACTCTGGTCAACGCCCTCCATCACCAAATTGTGCTTCTCCCTCTAAAACACCTTGCTTAGGCCTACAGATCCCATCCCAGCTGCTTTCCTTAATTAACCCAGTGACACTAAGGTAAAAGAACGTTCCTGACCCCTGAATTTGGGAGTGCAAAAAAGTAACCCCACCTGTTTCCATTTTTGCTGCTCCATCAAGGCCAGGAATGCTAAACTAGCTGGCCAGCCTAGCTGGAATCCTGTCCTCCCCAGAAACACCTGAGCAGGTCTGGACTCACTCCAAAAGGTAAGCCAGGTAAATTTCCATGTTAGTTCACTAATAGACTTTCCAGAGGCAGCTGGGGCCAATTCATACTTGTTCTACATGCCCTCCAAATACCACTACTCCTCTCCCCCATCAACATATACAGAAGACTTAATTCTGGAACGACCTGCAAAACGACAGGCCAGAGGTCTCTTTAGAGCAACCTAGCAGCTGAGAGAAGAAATCCTTGAAAAAGCCACTCACTCGGGTGACCAAATGGGCACATACCTGCCTTCGTACAAGGCAACCCCTAACTCCAACCCAGAGAAACTCTCAAGCTCTGGCGAGAAACAGTCTTACTCTGTTTCTCCCATTTCTTCTCAGCTTTGTCTCTTCAGAAAAAAACCCAACATCCTTTCCTTGGCGCCCAAACTGTCATTAGCCTTGGCCTTAGGAGGTCTGGGAAAATGTCAAGGGTACTTCCTTAGACTTAAGTTTCCTCTACTTCTCTCGACCCTGTAAGTGCCCAGAACCCGCATTTGATTAAAGCGGGTCCCACTCCCCAGATTAAAATCCAAGCGGCATATTGGGACTGGTAACTTAGAAACTACCAACACTTTCGTGTAAATTAGCTTCCCTAGACAAGCTGCGCGGGGCCTGCCTGCGCGCTCTCCCGGGCTGCCACAAGCAGTCCCAACCTCCCAGGCTGTCCCTTGAAGGGGAATAAACCCTGCCGTTCAGCCTGTAAGGGGGAGTTTTTCCGCTAAGAGCCACGAGCGCAGGCGCCCCTGCAGTTCAGGGGACAGCCGCCGCCCAGGGCGCCCCCCGGGCGCAAGTGCCTAGAGTCCGCCTCGGGACCCCCACGGGTTGGCGTCGGCGGGCAGCGCCTCGGCTCGTTTCGCCGAGGAGTCCGCTCCCTCCGGTTTGGAAACGCGCTTAGACGAGGGGTGAGGCCCACCTCCCCGAAACACACACACGCCCGTCCTCCCGCCACCCACCCGCCTCGGATGGGGGCCCGCCCCTCCCCGGGTGCTGCGCTAGGGAGCTCAACCGACGGCCGACCGCAAAGTTTACGAGGCTCCCAAAGAAGGAGCGCGGCGCTGAGCAGCACAACGCAGCGGCCAGACCAGCCGAGCCAGCGGCGGGGACGCCGGGAAGGGGCTCCCCTAAAAGCCGGAGGCCGGGGTGCTGGGTGGGAATAGCCCGCCCCGGGGAGGCGCAGGCAAAGAGGCCCGACGTGTCCGCGCCACCGGTGGCAGCTCGGGGCGGGGCGAGTGCTCCCCCCTCCCCCCGCTGCAAGCCGCCCCACGGCTTCCCTGGCCCCACCCCCACAGTCGTCCGAGGGGCGCCCCCCCGCAACTCGCCCAGGCTGTAGTCGCGGCCCCGCGAGGCCACGCCTCGCCCCCGCCCTCAGCCCTCCCCGCCCGCGGCCCGGACCCGGGGGGACAGACGCGCTCTCACGCTCGCCGGCACACCGGCCGCCTGCCCCCTCGCGCCTCCGGGGGACGCGCACTCACCCTCCGCATGCTGCCGGGCCGAGCCGCGCTGCGCGACGCGGGCTCGGGCGCTGGGTGGACAGGGCCGGCGGCGGCGCAGGCGGCCGGGGAACGCCGCGCTGCCCCCTCCCGCACACGCGTGCGCCGCGGCCGGCGAGCGAGCGATGGCCTCTGCGGGGGCGGGGCGGGGGCGCGCCGGCCGCGGGGTCCGCGGGCCCGCCCCCGGCGTGCTGAGCTCGGGGCCCTCCCAGCCCGCGGGCTCTTCTTCCCGCGTCGCGGTTTTCCCACCTTCCCGGGCCACTTCTCTCCTCTCCTCCTGGAGTTCCCGCCCGACTGGGTTGGAGTGGAACATTGGTGCCGACCCTGCGAGGAACCAAGTTCGAGGAGCCAGAGGGGATTGGTGGACTGAGGTGAGAGTTCTCACCACCTTAAAAGTACATCTCTTCTCCCCGTTGGTTGGGAGGATGGCCCGCTAGTGTCCCATCCTGCTCTTTAGATTCTGTGATTGTCTTTTGGAAGACCTGAGCGTTCATAAACAGTTTTGGAGGAGGGATGGGGTGAGGGTTAAGGATGGGAAACAGCAGATCAACCCAGAGCTGGAGGAAAGACAACTTCATAGAACAGAAATGGTCTAGGTTTATCCAGATAGAGGAGCTCAGCAGGGTAAGGGGTCGACATCCCCATTACTGCAGAACCCACAGGTCTTCCTGGTAAAGATCTGCATGCAAAGCTTCCTCTTCACAAACGGCCTCCCCACCCCGACCCCAACTTCTCCAAACAGGGAAATCCCATCCCCAAATGCTAATGCCTCTGAGAAAAAGATGAGGGAGGCGGGTTATATTCCTCCTAATTATGAAAACACTGCACACTACCGAGCCAGGGGATCGCAGGATCCAAATCCTCGAGAACAAGAGTAGGATGGAATTGATGTGAGAGTCTTCCAGGAAGAAACCTGGACTTTTCCTGATTTGGCTTCTGCTGAACAAAGTAAATCAAATAACACAAAATTCAAGGCAGCCTGAATTCAATGTGGAGGGGAAAAAATATCCCTTGTTTACCAAAGGATCCTTTGAACAGCATACAAGGACGCCTGCGTTTTCAAACCGGGCTGTGACAGGTAAGCAGGCAGACAGCAGTGGGAATGCAGAGGCTTGTGCTGGGCACTTAGGACAAATGTTGCGGCTTTTACATTGCTTGGCTGCCAATCATTGTGGCAGATCACCATTTATCAGCGCTGTCAAAGGAATATGGTTATAATTTTCTAACATTGATAGAGTGTCAGCAGTACTATAGAGACCAAATGTTAGACTAAGTACCTTTATGATCTACATTTTCTCTGGATTTCTCTTTGGTGCCTACCAGCACATATAAGAGGAGGAGGAGCTGATATATTGGGGGGAGGGGGATAAAAGAAGGAAATTAATGAAGCCTGCTAACCCCCTTTTTACTTTAACTTATGATCTGCATACAGTGGGTTTTTTTCTTCTCTTGATAATGAATCTCTTCAGATGGACCTTTGATGTTTTGCTTTTGGGGAAATAACAACAATTTTAGTAAGTGTACTTACTTATGCACCATGGGCTTTACCTATGGTATCACTTTCAGTCCACACAACCCTATGAAGTAAGTACTATGATTGTATGGTTTTTCAGAGATACTAAGGCTCAGAGAGGGTAGGTAGTTTGCCAAAGGTCACACAGCTTGTTAATAATACAGCTAGGATTTGAACTCAGGTCCACCCACTGAATCCCTATACTTTACTCTGCCTCATAGAAAAGGTACAGCAGTGGAAAGATGTTAAAATAAAAACATGAACTCTGAATAAATCAGTTGTTTCCTACATCTGGGCCTTAGCTTTCTCATCTGTAGAATGAGAACTTAGATTAAATAGATAGAAGGACCTATCCAGAAGTAAAGTTCTAGTTTTAGAGTATAACCATGTGAATATTCTGTTCTTGGTATTGTGGGAAATCCTAACCTGCAGGTACAGTGTTAGTCACTTAATTGGTTTGTATAATATCTTACTGCAGCCCCTTGCCTTACACTGCTTATGCTTCTTTCAGCAACACTACCTCTTCCTCGTTCTAATTAATGTTCTCCCCTCTGTGAATGCACTAATCCAATTAATGTTAATTTCTTATTTAACTCCACTAAGACCCCTGGTGTGAGGGAGACAGTGTCTGTTAAGGAATTGTTCGGGCGATCTTCAAGCATTAGTTAGCCTGAATAATTTTTAAACTCCCTTCAGAAACCAAGACAATTATTCAACTGTATAAAATAAATGACAACACATCAGATGCTAATGGAACACAGTCCTACTGCTGATCTATGGAAATCCCCGCGTTTCCAATGCTAGCATTAACTAACTTGAAAAACCAATTTCAAAGTGAAACTAGACTGAGTCAGATTTTTCTTTTTCGAGGGTGGGAAGGAGGGTCTTTCTTTTTTTCATATGTTTAAAGAATCTTCAAAGTGTTTTAATGATCAGATAACGTTATGTCTCCAGTTGTTATTGTCACAGCTTGATTAGCCTTCTAAACTCTGACATTATTGTTTCCTTGAAAACCACCTATTATTTGAGAATATAGTACATTTTTTCCCTTTTTTTCTTTATTCTTAATTGTGTAACAACATCTCTACCAGTCACAAACAGTGATACTCGGCCCTTTTGATCTCTAGGCTGAATTCCTGAAAGTCACTGTCTTAAATGCAACAGGAAGTACAATAGGTCAACCTTATTTCATTAGTTATTAATATAAATGGGCATTGGATATAACAACTGAGCAAAAATGAACCAGTTTACAATTTCACATAAAGAGTAAAAAAGCAATGAAAAATTTGGTCGACTTTTTGTAGATAAGAAATGTTAGCCAATTAGCATAACTTATCAGTCTGTCATCCTCCATTTGGAAATGCATTAGTAATGAAATACTGTCTTTCTTTGCCATGTTCTTAAGTTAGAACCCTTAAGAAGTTATCTATTAAATACTAACTACGGGGGACATAATTAATGGTTCAATCAAGCCATAGTTCCCTGAAACAGATTGAGGATGATTTCAAGGGAATGTAACAATCACAACTATATGTACTGAGCACATTCTATGTCCCGAGCACTGTGACAAGCCATTTCACATGTATCAGTCTGTTTCATCTTCACAGAACCCTACCAGATAGTTATTATCTCCATGTGATAGATTAGGAAACCAAAATATATTGAGATTAAACACTTTTCAGAGGTTACATGGCTAATAAGTGCTGCAGATCTAACCCAAATCCGTCAGACTCCTAGAGCCTATGAGATTAACCAGTGACAGGTGCATGCTAATGGATCACCAACTCTTCTCTCTCTGGAATGTCTTCAAAGCAGTGAGCCAGGAATTTTATATCCAGTAAAACTGACTTTCAAGTATTTATATTAGAATAGAATGAAATTAGGTGAGAAAGGATTCTTAAAGAAAATGAGTCCTTAACTTTAAAAAATGTACAAGATTTGAATTAGAAGAGTGAAGAATATTCTTCATAGGGAACAGCAGCATGACCAACAACACGGAGGTCATGACAGTAAAAAGACCAGATCTCCTAGGGAATCCTAGAATACATAAAGATTTATGTATTTATTTTAGAGAGAGAACATGAGCTGGAGGGGCTGGTGGAGAGGGAGAGAGATTCTCAAGCAGACTCCGGGCTGAGCGTGGAGCCCAATCCAGGGCTCAGCCATGGCCCTGAGACCACGACCTGAGCCAAAACCAAGAGCTGGACACTCCAGGGACACCTGGGTGGCTCAGTCTGTTGAGCGGCTGCCTTCTGCCCGGGTCATGATCCCAGGGTCCTGGGATCGAGTCCCACATCGGGCTCCTCGCTCAGTGGGGAGCCTGCTTCTCCCTCTCTGTCCCTCTGCTTGTGCTCTCTCTGTCAAATAAAATCTTTAAAAAAAAAAAAAAGAAAAAAGAGCTGGACACGCCATCGACTGTGCCACCCAGGCATCCCGCCCTTCCAATTCTTTATCGCATTATTAAAGTCATGCAAAATATTTATTTTGCTGTAGAAGTTCCGCGTGGTTGCTATGCCATTTCTTCTCCTCTTGCCCTCATCAAGGCCTATTGGACTTCCCCGAGCACTCCTCTGATTCGCGTGTGTGGCCTGAAGATGCAGAGGTAGAGTGGGAAGAGCTTACCTGGAGCTGTGTATCATCTTTGTCAGAGGAATTTGATTCTGCTCTTGCTTCTGAGGTTTTGTGCTAGGGTTCACTCCCTACCAGAAAGACAAAATTCACCCACACTCCCACCTCTAATACTGTTTTGATATTTCCATATTCTTTTCTGCTCTTTGTCCAAATGCATGTTTGTTCACATGGCTATCTCTCCTGCTAGACTCTGAGTTCCTTTAAAGAAGGAATTGTCTTAATAATTCTTACATATCTAGGGCCTATCACAAAATAGGTGCTCAATACATGTTTAATAAATGATGTTAAAGTCACATTATAGTCTATATCCCCTCAACAAATAGTTTTCTATATTTTTTATATTTTTACAACAAATAGTTTTCTATGTTATATGTTCTTAATAATTACTTTATGTTAACATTGCCTTAATAATTACCTGATTGGCTGCTTAATATGCACATCACTGATCTATTATTTAACCATGTTACCATTTGAGTTGTTTCTGCTTTTTCAGAATTCCTTGTGAGTCAGTAGGTAGGGCATGACTTGATGTAAAGAAAAATTTGGAAGAGGATAATGTGAACATGGTGGATCAAATGGTCCAGAGGAAGGGAGACCAGTTAGGAGGATGACCTCAGTCACACAAAATGAAGCTGATGAGGTGACCAGGGTCAGGACTAGGATGGTGGTTGTGGAAATGGGAAAGGAGAGACACTTTCTACATCCACAGCTAAAGCTGGAAAGATATAACCACGGATTTACCCACAATGCGGCTAAATGTATGACAGATGGTAGCGACCGTCCTGTGATGAAGAGAGTTATTTTAGCACCACGGACAGGTCCTGGATTGTCAGGGAGGGGTCCTGGGTGGTATGGGACCATTATTGCTGTCCGAGCAAGAGTAATAAAATAAATAAATAATAAATATAAACAAAAAAATGTTTATTGAGCATGTGCTCAATGACAACTTTATATGCCATTAACTTATTTAATTCTCATAAGGAAAGAAGCACAGAAAGGTTATACAGTGTCCCCCAAAGTCATACAGATAGCAAGTGGCAGAGGTAATTCCTGAACCCAGATAGTTGGGCTTCAGAACCTAATACGCCATACAGTAAAAGACAATTGCAATCAAGTATGATAAACGTTATGAGAGAAAAAGCACAAAAAAGGGATATCTGAAGTACTTGGAGGACAAGGAAGGGAGAGTATTCCAGGAAAGCTTCTCAAAGAACACTGGAACTAAGCTTTGAAGGCTGAATGTTATTCAGCTAGAGCAGAGGACCAAAAGGCCACCTGGAGCCCTGTGTTGAGAAGGGTTTTGAGGCTAGATGCAGGCTCAGCAAAAAGCCTCCTGTGTGATCAGTGAGTAAATGAGGTGGAGGCTGATGGGAGACCTAAGACTGGGAAGGTAGGTGGGCCAAACAATGAAGGATCTTGTATGTAAATTAACAAGTTTAGACATTTCCCCTCAAGGCTATGAGAAATCACTGAAGAGATTTAAGCAAGATGTGACGGGGATAAAATCTGCATTTTAGAAAAATCATTCGAATCATCCAAAGATTTTAGAGTAAAGATCGCAGAACAAAGCATGATCACAGATTCCCCTTTTCCTAATACCTAATGTAATGACCAAAGATGAGCTTGAAGAGAGGGCAACAAACTCGTCCTAGGCAAGGTGGAAAGAGGGCCAAGGAGACTATAGCCACCCTATATAACAGTGGAGTTACGCCTCTTAAACAAAAGTGAGAGGAAAGAAATTATACAGTGAACATGTAAATGTGGTTCAGTCAAAAAAGAGAGGGATGGGCAAGAAAGAAGAAAATGAGTGAACTATGAAGAAACCAGTCTGAAAGAAAATATAACCTCAAGATACAGGAGATCTCCAGGGAGTGCCTTACACTCGCAAGACCTTAATAAGAATATGAACCTGAGAAAATAAGACCTCAAAATTGAGCTGATAAAATGACAGCAGGAGAGTAAAAAGGAGATTTCAGAACTAAGGAAATGAATCAAGTACTGAAACAAAACCATTATATATCTAAATTAGATATGCCAAATAGCAGGAAAGACATGATGGAAAATTGAATTAATGGCATGGATAAAAGGCTTGAGATAATTATGGCAAATACAAAGGCAAAACAGAGGGAATAAAGCAATTAGGGGGAAGATAATAAGAGAACCAAGAGATAATCAAACATAAAGATAATTGGTGTCCCTAATTGGTGTAGAGAATCCAATAAATGCAACAAAATATGCATTCAGAAACACAGTACAGGAACGTTTTTCCTAAAATGGACGAACTAAATCTGCAGAGGAAAATGTCTACTGTATGCCAGGAAAAAACAACTTTGAACAAACATCAAGACATACCCTAGTTAAGTTCCTAATTTTCAAAGGAAAATATTTATTTATTTTTAAAGATTTTATTTATTTATTTGACAGAGAGAGACACAGCGAGAGAGGGAACACAAGCAGGGGGAGTGGGAGAGGGAGAAGCAGGCTTCCCACTGAGCAGAGAGCCTGATGTGGGGCTCAATCCCTGGACCCTGGGATCAGGACCCGAGCCGAAGACAGACGCTTAATGAATGAGCCACCCAGGTGCCCTGGAAAACAATTATTTAAACATCTGGGCAGAAAAAGCAAATCATCCATGAAGACACATATAAAATTTCCAGAAAACAAGGTAGCAATGCCTACAGAATTTGGAGAGAAAAAAGTATGACCTAGGAATATTTTAAGCATGAAAGTAAAACTTGCACGAGTCCTTCTTGAAAAAAAATTTAACTAGTCAGGACCAGGAGACAAATTTAAAAAAAAAAATTTTTTTTCAGGAACAAAAGAAACCAAAATAAGAGGTAAAAGTGCTACGGATAGGCAGGTAAGCTATTCAAATACAGAACTAAGACCCAACAACTGGTGGAATTCTAGCTGTGGAACAAAATGTAAATGTTATGAATCCTGACAAAATAAAAATAATAGATTTTTATTTTGTTTTACTTTTTTATTGTTATGTTAATCACCATACATTACATCATTAGTTTTTAAAAATAATAGATTTTTAAAATCGGGAGGTGGGAGAACGAGAGAGGGAGGAAGTAAGATGCTAATGCCCTCATCTTTTACCTGCAATCATCTAAAATTGAAACATAATGATACAGAAATAAAAAATAATAAATAATAAATTGTAAAAGTTTTAAATGAAATTGAAACATGAATCAAGAAAAATACAACTTCAATGTCTTAAGGATTCCCTAATTTTTTTTTCTTAGCCTCAGGAATGTCTTGTAAAACACTTCTTCCATGGTGGAAAAAAAGTTACCTGAAACTGAACTGCTTATATAATCATAAAATTCTTTCTCTCCCTCATATTTTACTTTTACATATAAGTAGAGATGCAGGACCCTGAGATCAAGAGTCACATGCTCTACTGAACAAGCCAGCCAGGTGTCCTGAGAAACTTCATGTTAACATTCATTATTTCTGGGGGGTGAGATTCTTCCAATTTTCCTGAGATATGACGTAACACTATATTGGTTTATAGTGTACAACATACTGATTTGATATTTGTAACATATTGCCAAATGATTATCACAATAAGCTAACATCCATCACCCTACATGATTACAACGGCAGGATTTCCTTTTTTGGGGGTGGTGAGATTTTTGAGGAATGTGCTGCTTTTCTCTTCGTATTTTCTATATTGCTGAAATTTTTGTCAATTTTTATTTAAAAGTATTTAAAAATAATTACTTTTTGGGTTGCCTGGGTGGCTCAGGCAGTTAAGTGTCTGCCTTCGGCTCAGGTCATGATCCTAGGATCCTGGGATCGAGCCCCGCATCGGGCTCCCTGATCGGCGGGAAGCCTGATTCCCACTCCCCCTGCTTGTGTTCTCTCTCGCTGTGTCTCTCTCTGTCAAATAAATTTTAAAATCTTAAAAATAAATAAATAAAAATAATTACTTTTTAATATAAATGAATATGCTGCTCTATATGATTTGATATGGAAAGATTCCATGATATATTGCTGAGTGAAAAGGCTGGTTTCAAAATTGCGTCTACCGTCTAATCTCACTTAGGTAAAACAATACAATAGTACAATATCATACATGCTTATGCTTACATTAAAAAGTCAAACACCAAAAATGTTAACAGTATTTATCTCTGCAGTTGGGGTAGAGAATTAAGGGGATGGTTCATCATTTCTTGGTATCATCTTCTAAACCTTTTTATTTGAAAATAAAACACAGATATACAAACAAAAAAACAAATGTGTGGTTTATTAAGTTCTAAGGTGAACATCCTTGCAACCACACCCAAGTTCATAAATACAACCCTGTCAGATAACCCAAAAACTCTTGTTCCCTATCTGTTTCCCTCCTCACAAAAGTAAACATTATCCTGACTTTTTAAGGACTAATTTCTTTATATTTCTTTATAGTTTTATCACTCAAGTACACATGCATTTCTGGATATTGTATCCATTTTTTACACTTTGATATGTTGTTTAAGTCTCTTTTTTTTTTTAAGATTTTTTAACTTTTTAAAGTAATCTCTATACCCAATGTGGGGCTCGAACTCACAACCCTCACACTCCACCAACTGAGCTAGCCAGGCACCCCTGTTTAAGTCTCTTTTAATCTACAGGTTCCCCCTCCATTCCTTTCTTTTCCTGTATCTGTTGAAGAAACCCAGGGCATTTGTCTTGTCCAGTTTCCCAGAGTCTGGATTTTGCTGCTTGTGTAGTTATGGTGCATTTCAATTTGTTCCCTGGTCCTGTGTATTTCCTACAAAATGACCGCTGGATCCAGATTCTTCTCCTTGGCAAGACCACAGGTGGTGCTGCTTTTTTATCAAGAGCCATATCATGTCTGGTTGTCTCTCTTTTGGTGATGTTAGCAGCTGTTGATGAATGCTTCAATCCATTTTAAGGATTGCAAAATAAAGATTTCTAATTTTATGTTTCTTTTTCATTCGTTACTTGAAATGCTTTTATAAAGAGATACATTTCCCCCTGTTGGTTACAGTTTTTACAGAAAAGGCAAGATTCTATGCTGAATTCTCCTTCTTTCTTTGCCAGTTTTCAAGATAGTAAATTGGTTCTCTATCCTTATTCCAATGAATTGGAACCCCATTGATTCCTCTGAAGGCAATCAGTTATTTTTTAAAATATTTGTATGAAATCAAGGATTTAAGCATATTTGATGGTTTCAATCAATAGTAATTATTATTCTTTCTGAAAGCTCAAATTGTTCCATCTTTGACCAGTGAGAGCTTCTTCAATTTGGCCTCTGAGGGTTTTGGGTTTTGTTTTTGCTATGTCCCTAGAAGTGTTCAATAGTTTCCTTGCTATCAGGTATGACAAAATGTTCTAGGCTAATCTTGGATAGTTTCTGTCCCAGATAGGAACCAGCTACTTCTCTGGGAATGATCCATTTTTCCAAGAAGCCTTAATTTCATTTAGTGTTAAATGGTATTTCAAGACCACAATATTGATACTAGGGATGCTCCATGCTGCTGTTTTGGTCACAAATTTTAGGCTTCTTCAGGGAACAGAACTAAGACTATACACACATACACACACACACACACGTATGTGCATATATATATGTGTGTGTATATATATACATGGGCATATGTATCTACATACATATAGACATACTATATATACTATATATACATACTATAGACTCCAGAGAGACAGAGAGGTCTTGTATGATATAGATGTAGACACAAATACGAATACAAACACAGATATAAATATCATACAAATACTTCCAGTTTAAATTTGTGTGTTTACTTAACTTCTTTTGTATTATATTCATATCTTCTTTCATCCAAATGAGAATCTGGTTCTTAAGAATACAGATGATGATAGAATATCCTTGCTCATTTACTTTATTCCACAACTACTGCAAAATAGCAATACTAATACTGCTCAATATTATTACTGAAAACATTTGGGGACATTTTTGCATTTTGCATTTACTCTCTCTGTTCTGCCTCTCATTTTTAAATAGCTGTGCTTTATCTACATTATTTGATCATATAGGAACTAGAGACTATAGTCTCTCCCCCCCCCTTTTTTTTAATGTCAGCTCTACACCCAACATGGGGCTTGAACTCACGATCCCAATATCAAGAGTCACAGCCAGGCACCCCTATATTCTCTTCGTTTTAACACCTGTTTCATCTTAATCAAAAACAACTACATTTTTAACTCTTGCCAGTTTCTCTCACCTGAAGCTTGTTCTTAAGTAGAATCCTTTGAAAAAGAACAATATTCCCTGAGTTATTAATGTTGAGAACAGTTTGCCTATTGATAACAGTTGTCAAGTAAAATACTTAAATACTTGAAAGTCAGTTTTACTGTATATAAAATTCCTGGTTCACATTTTCCCTCCTTAAATTAGTGTAATATGTTATTCTCTTTTCTTCTAGGGTAGATCATTGCTCTCAAAAAGTCTGATACTAATATAATTTTCTTTCCTTTGCTGTTTTACCTAAATGCTCAAAGGAATTTTTTTTCTTTAAAGGGCAATAATTTTATCAGAATATATCTAAGTGTTGATAGTTTTAGTATTATATTCTGAAGTGTGCAGTATGTTCTTTTCACATGTAGTTTCAAATCTTTTTTTTTAACTTCAGGAAAATTTTCTTGAATTATAATTTTGGTAGGCGCTCTATTCTCTTCCTCTAGTTTTTGTCTTCAGGAATTCCTATTGTCTGTATGTTGGATCTTCTTTTCCTATCTTTAGTATTTGTCACTTTCTCTTAAAATCTTTTTCTTTCTTAATTTTTTTAAGATTTTATTTTTTTTAAAGATTTTATTTTTTTAAATAATCTCTGCACCCCCCACCGTGGGGTTCAAACTCACAACCCTGAGATCAAGAGTCACATGCTCTACCTACTGAGTCAACCAGGTGCCCCTCTTAATTTCTTTTCTTTTCTTTTTTTAAGATTTTATTTATTTAGTTGAGAGAGAGCACACGCACAAGCACAAATGGGGGAAGGGGCAGAAGGAGAGAGAGAGAAGTAGACTCCCCACTGAGCAGGGAGCCTGATGTGGGGCTCAATCCCAGGACCCTGAGATCATGACCTGAGCAGAAATCAGACACTTAACCGATGTCAGACACTTAACAGGCCAAGCCACTCAGTCGCCCCCCTCTTAATTTCTTTTTGACTTAAAAACATCCTCCTTTCACATTCTGTTTTTCTTAAGGGCATATTGATTGCATTCATTTGTTTTTAGTTTTTAGTTTAGTATTATTTTACTCCTAATTCTTTCCTAGGTTCTATCACCTCATTTAAAATTTTTCTTCTGATTTATGTGATTCTTTCATATCTTCTATCACTTTCATATCTTTTAGCTGGCTTTTAAATAGGTTATAGTCTTGTTCTGTTCTGTGGGCATGTTTTTCTAATGTAATTTCATTGTCTGAATGGATGTTCTGTTCCATATACCTTTTTTCTTAAAATAACTTAGTGTGGAATTCCATCTTGATACTTTTTACTGCTTATTTTTATGTAAAATTAGTTTTCCTGAAAATTTAGAAAGAAGCGTGGCCCAAGGTAACTTTTTTTTTTTTTTACCTTTGTACAACTCCCTCTTCTGATGTTTTTATTGAGGATCTAGAAAAGATGGCAGCTTGCTTTCTGACATTTCCTGGCCCTCTTACCTTCCTCCACTTACATCTGGGCTTTCCCCCCTTCACTAATGTTTACATCCACAGTTTCTCCTCAAGGTAGAATCCTGTCCTGGAAAGGACCCCTGGCTGGTGAGTTTTGAAAGTGCACAGAGGCTAGACTATTCCAGCTCCTTGCACTTTGACTGCAAACCCACACTGCTCTCCTGCTTTTGGCGTCGGCAAACCTCTTCCAATTACAGCAGCTATTCTCAAACTGGCCCACCACACTTTCCAGTGAGTGCCAGTGGACTGTTTTGAGATTCTTCTCAAAGATTTCAGACCCATGAGATGCCCCACTGCTTCCCTCTCCTTTCTTTTGTATAGATGTTGATACTATCCAGGTCGGTGTGTATTTGGGGGCTTGGGGGATCTCTAGTCACCTGCTTTGGTTGTAAATGTGTTTAGGGTTTTTGTTTTAGCCATCTACTTGTTTTGTGTTTATCTAGGGACTTAAAGAAACTTCAAAAACTGTGCTGCAGCTACCAACTTCCCAGCTCACTTTATTTTATTGTATTTTTAAAACAACCATGTTGATCTGGGGAGAAAACTCCTGATATTTCTATTTGGGGGGAAAAAGATGTCTGGCTGCATCGTATTGGATGGCTATGGGAGAATTAAACAGGTGTGATCAGCTGGTAAGCACTAGTAGAGCTATACCGTTGTTAAAATATTTAAATACAGGGGGCACCTGGCTGGCCCAACCCATAGAACATGCGACTTTTTTTTTTAAAGATTTATTTATTTGAGAGAGACAGCGTGCGCAAGGGAAGGGCAGAGGGAGAAGGAGAGGAGGACAAACAGACTCCCTGCTGAGTGTGGAGCTAAATGTGGGGCTCGATCTCATGACCCTGAGATCATGACCTGAGCCGAAATCAAGAGTTGGATGCTTAACCAGCTGAGCCACCCAGACACCCCAGAACATGTGACTTTTGATTTAAGGATCATGAGTTTAAGCCCCATGTTGGGTATGGAGCGTACTTTAAAAAAATATATATATATATGTATATATATAAAATATTTAAATACTTCCATTTCAACTTACAAGTAGCCATTGCTCTAACCCCTGGTGCACTCCCTTGAGTGTCCCTTCTCTCTGCCCCCCGAGTGACACAAGAACTAAAGAGTTAACGTCTATCACAGGACGGGGGTCCTTCAGGATCCTGTTCTAGCTGAAAGGCTCATTGGTCAGTGCCCCTGCCGAACCCATGCTGGGTTACATTTACTGAATACTGCCCCAACTAGACTCCACTGATTTGGAGGCTGACGGTACATGGGAAGTGAGAGAGAAGATGACAACAGTGTGTGCCTTCCAAATGGACCTCCGCTGAATAGTGCAACCAATGTTTCTTCAGCACTTCCTGTGCGTTGGGCACTATGCTAAGCGAAAGGGGCACAAAGACAGCAAGACGAAGTTCTTGCCACTGAGGAGCCTACAATGTTGTGCTCTCTCAGGCCACTTAGCCACTGGGAGGACACCAATTTGCCATATTAGGTTAGAGAGCTCAGTCCCTGAGCAGAAATGAGAGGAGATAGAAAAACGCCGACCTAATGACAAAGCATTGCTTAAGCCATCACCTTAACAAGCTCAAATCTCTCTACCTTCAGAACAGGGACTGCTGTAAAAGGCCTGGCAGCTAATTAAAACACGTGGTAAGTAAGCCAGGCAAGGAACACGCTGTCCTTGTACACAACGAATCAAGCAGTCTCCTTAGACACAAAAGGATGTATCCTTATCTATAGAGTGACTCAGTTACTTAACAATTCATGTTCTGTGTCCTAATTGCATTGGCAGTACTTTCTTTGAATATGGAGGGAAAAGAGATCTGGAAGAAAAGCCGGCTGGAAACATAGCGTTTGTCTAAATAATAACAACAGTGTTTCTTAAAGATTTTTTTTACACTCAGGAATGCAATGCAATTGAGGAGATGCTTGAATTTTTGTTTGCCCAGTTATTGGGAAGCACAAATCTCTTGGAGGAAAAAAAAAATCAAATAGGACTAGCACTCATTGTCAGAGCCCAGAAAGCACCAGAAAGGAAAAGAAATCCCTTGATACCTTCATTCCCCCGAAGTCAATAAATCCCGATTGATCACATGTATTAAGCAAATAGGTATTAGCACCTGCTAGGTGTCAAGTGTAGTCCCTACTATTACCAAATTCCACCTTGCCCATCAAGGAAATCAATATGCAGAAATCTTTGGTGTAGAGCTCAGCTTTGCCTCTGTAGAAAAGTTAAAGAAATCCAATAGTTCCCACAGCAGAGGTAATACTTAAACAGGAACCAAATTTATATTGTGAGTAGGACATTATTGTGTATACCTTCAGATGGGTCTTCTGAGAAAATGAACACAATCATAGCAGCTTGATTATTTGTAGGACTTGATGATGCATTTGGGAACCCCCTACCTTGCAGCCTGTTCTGAAGCAGAAGAATCAGTCCCTATAAATTATCACAGGACAAAATGAGAATGTTACAATGGCAGCTGCTAGCATTAACTTCTAGTAGTATAGTGTTTTGCAACATGGGAAGAGGACACATCAAAAATCTTGGTGGGGAGGCAGGGGAAATAAAAGGAACATTTTCAAATTACACATCCCTTCTTCATAAGAGATTTTTATATGGAAATGGTTTAAAGCACAGGCCTTGGAGTCAGGCTGCCTACGTTCAAATTCTGGCTCTAATACTTATTAGTTGTGTGACCCTGGATAAAGTATGTAGCCACACTATAACTCACTTTGTGCATCTGTAAAATGGGAATGATGACACTTGTGGTAACTCTTCATTCATCTCTTTTGAAGATCAAATGAGTTAACATATACAAAGCACTTAGAAAAGGTCCCATTCTATTGCTGCCTCTTGTTGACCTGAGTGAGCCACCCATCCTAGGAAGTGCCCCAAGCCTCAGATCATGATAGAATCAAGAGGGGAAAGGAATCTTGGAGGCTCTCTGCCCTTATCCATTTTGGAATCCTCTCTCTGAAATCTTGGCCAAGTCCTCTGGCCCCTACTTGTACATACCTTCATGACAGGGTTTCCACCCTACAGTAAAACCTGTTCCATCTCTGGGCATTTGAAAGGTCTCCCTTGCTTCGAACAGGAGTCTGTTTCCCTGCTTCCTCTGGCTGTTGCTGTGTCTCATGGAATCGGAAATAAGATTATTAATATCCCATTCAATAATGAAGGACAGCTAAGGGTATACAATTAAGCTCATGGGCTCTAGAGGCAGATTGCATGGATTGAGCCTCAGCTTCCCCGTTTATTGGTTGTGTGACCTTGGGTAACTTAATCTTTCCATGGCGTAGAGTCCTCATCTGCAAAATGGGCATACTAATACTACCAGTCTCATAGGGTTGGTGTGAGGATTGAATGAGTTCCTATACTTAACGAGCCCAATACACAAGACTCAATGAATGTCATCAAGAACTGATGCTGTTGATATCCCTCTTGGGAATTTGCTTCTTCAGGCTAAACATTCTTATTTCCTTGGTTTGTTCCTAATACAATTCTCAACACCCCTCCGCCCTCTCCCCTGACTGAGCTCCAACAGCCTGTATTCAACTACATCCCCGGTATGGAGTCCAGGACTCTGGTGGGTTCCGGTCCACAAAAACCAGGGTAGACCACCCTCTCTGCTGATTGATTGTTTGTTCATCCACTGACTCATTCACATGATTTTAAGCATCGGTATTTTTATAAATAGCTCCCAAGGGAGAATTGGCATTGTTAGTGCACACATCACACTCCTGACTTACACTGAACTCACAGTGGACTAGACCAGGGGTCAGCAAACTTTTGTGTAAAGAGCCAGATGGCAAATATCGTTGACTTTGTAGTCTATACAATCTCTGTTGCAACTACTCAATTCTGCTGTTGTAGCATGAAAGCAGCTATAGACAATATGTAAAACTTTATTTACAGAAACAGGCAACTAGCTCAATTTGGTTAATGAGCCATAGTTTGCCAACTTCTGAACTAAAACACATAATATAAATAAGTCTTTTTCACCATGTGATCCAGCAATTCCATTTTTGGTTATTCACTCAAAGAAAATAAAATCTCTATCTTGAACAAATATCTGCATGCCCATGTTCATTGCAGCATTATTTATAATACCCAAGACATAGAAACAACCTAAGTGTCCATTGATGGATGAATGGATAAAAAGAATGTGTTTTATTTGTATATATAAAATGGAAAATTCTCAGCCATAAAAAAGACATCTTGCTGTTTGTGACAACATGGATGGACACTGAGAGCACTACACTAAGTAAAATAAGTCAGAGAAAGACAACTACTGTGTGATCTCATTTATATGTGGAATAAAAAACAAAACAAAACAAAACTTCACAGGTATAGAAGATACACTGGTGGTTGCCAGAGGTGGGGGTTGGGAGTTGGCAAAATGGGTAAAGGAAGCCAAAGGTACAAATTTCCAGTTATAAGATAAATAAGTCCTGGAGAGGTAATATACAGTATGATGACTATAGTTAACAATACTGTATTGTATATTTGAAAATTGTTAAGAGGGTAGATCTTAAAAGTTCTCATCATAAGAAAAAAATTTGTAACTGTGTGGTCAAAATGATTTTACCTAAACTTACTGTGGTCATAGATATTACCTAAACTTATCTTGATATATATATATCATTATGTTGTACACTTAAAACCAATATAATGTTGTATGTCAATATCTCAATAAAAATTTTTAAAAAATTTTCCCCACCTCTCACCCCCTGCTCAGCTTGTTTTTATTGTTTTGTTTTGCTTTTTTAACGAGTGCAAGGCTTTCCATTTACCTCTATTCAGCTTTATTTTGTTGGACTTGGCCCATCATCTACCCTGCCAAGATCTGAGCACTGATTTTGCCATTGTCCAAAAGTAATTCCTATTTCTCTTAACTTTGTGCCTTCTGCCAATAATAAATGAGCCTTCTATATATTCATCCAAAGAATTGATTAAAGTTTTGAGCTGGAAAGATCTGAGGACAGGGCTTTGACGCATGCAATAAGCAATCTCCCTCCTTGTTAATTCTGCTCTATTCTTCAGAATTCAGCCCAGTATCCGCTTTCAGGAAGCTATCCTGTCAACTCCCCCCTCTTCCCAAGCCTTCCTGCCCAGACTGAGGAGGATGCCTATGTTAAGCCTGAGAAACAGAACCAACTATCTATCTATCGATCTACCTATCTATCTATCATCTATCTATCTATCTATCTATCTATCTAAGGAGATTTACTATAAGGAATGGCTCACATGGTTATGGAGGCTCAAAAGTCCAAGATCTGCAGTCAACAAGCTTGAGATGCAGGAAAGTCAATGGTGGTGTTCCAGGCTGAGTCCAAGGGCCTGACAACAACCAGGACAGCCAATGAGGAAAGTTCCAACCCAAGTCTAAGTCCAAAGGCAGGAGGAGACTGATGTCCCAGCTCAAAGACAATCAGGCAAAGAGAGAATTCTCAGCCTTTTCTTCTATTCAGGCCTCAACAGATTGGATGAGGGCTACTCATACTGGGAGGGCCATCTGTTATACTCAGTCTAGAGATTCACATGATAATCTTATCCAGAGAGACCCTCATGGACAACATCTGGTGATCTGTGGTCCAGTCAAATTGATATATACAAGTAACCACCATGATGCCCTTTGAATTTGGCCCGTGAATACATACACATACTTCTACCACAGCACACTCACTGCTCTGTAAGTGTGTTTCCCCGACTAGACTCCATGTTCTGTCCCAGGGCATGGCACAGAGTCAGTGCTCAATGAATGTTGGCAGGATAGATGGATGGATGGATGGATGGATGGATAAATCAATGTGTGGCTTTGAGAACGTATCCTCCTTAGTTTCTTCCTTTCATCAAAAATCACTTCCTTCTTATGCCTTCTTTTGAAAACCAGTAATATGGCAATTTTAGGCACAATAGGAAAGAGATTTTGAAAAAAGAATATGAATATCTGTCATTCTCCCCAAATCATACCATTCCTTATGATGCCTTTGTATAAGAAAGCCGGAACACAGGTTCTTTGAAGAATACAAATTAATGTTTATAGATTACAAATAATATTAATAAATAGTATCTGTGGCCCACAGAGTTCTTTTAGGTTTGGTTCCTGAGAGTCTCTGACAAAGCAACTCACATCCTCACCTTTGAAACCATTATCATTCTGTTCAATTACCAGAAAAATGCCTGTCTCGAAATCTAGTCTCATCCTGAGAATAAACAACAATAAAGACAGAGCTGCTATGATGTTGTCATTGATAATAAATTACTGAAAATTATTGACTATCTCATTCACACTGGTTATAGGGTAAAGCAATCCTTTACCCTGAAATACTCAGAGTGACCTGATTTCTCTTTGATTAGAAATTTGATAGGGAGTTTCCTCTGTCACTAACAGTTGAAAACTGAGAAAATCCTAAGACAAATCCTAAAACCTGGGCTTTGTTTCCCTAATGTAGTTCACTCAGCTCCTTTAAATCAGAGCAAGGGTACAAACTGGTGGCTCCAGGGCCAAATCCGGGTAGCAGACATGTACAATGTTATCTTCTTTCCTCCCTCCCTTCCTCCTTCCCTTTCCTTTCCTTTTTTTGTTATAAAATTTGACTTTCTTTTAGCAGATCATGCACTCCCCCCAGTTCATCATGGATTCTTCCATACCCATCGCCCCACACCGGTTAGCTTTATACATGTAAATTACCTTTCTAGCTCCTGCAGACATTTGAGGTGTAGACCCCTGCATTTGGAACATTGAGCAATTTACAAAAGGGAGGGATAATTATAATAGTTATTACTTCAGAGCATCTACTCCGGACGGGCACCGTGCTATATGCACTTTCCATATATCCTTCCACTTTACGAGGCTAAGAAAGATTAACCAGCCCAGAGCCACAGAGCCGATAAACAACCTGGTCCCCAGGCAGCCCTCTCCAGAGCAAAGCCGCCACGGCACTCCATAAGAATGGACGCTATCCAGAAGCAGTCACAGCTGGTCCTGTGTATTCTTAAAATTTTCGGGAAATACTTACAGAGGCTTTAACCCAGCAGCAAACGGAAGTCCCCCACTTTGGCGTATTGATTTGTAGACCTTAAAAGTAAAGCGGCCAGTAATTTTACCCGCAAAATTGGGCTTATTCGGGGACAGCGGAGGAATTGCAATTCAGGAGAGGCAAGTTATAGCAAAAGCCATAGGCAAGCCCAACAAGTAAAGGAGAGGAACATCAGTTATAGAGAAAAAGGAGGAAGGTGAGAGGGGTTGTTTTGAGCGCAAGCCCATTGGAGGCAGGCAAGGGTTCAGGGTGGAGATGGTTTCTCACTGAATTGCTGGGCAAGGAAGGGACTCTCCCTTCCCCCTGCTGGAGTAGGAAAGCGGTCTCAGCTTGCAAGGTGAGTCATCTTCTGTCGAGCTCCGTGTGGACAATGCTTCCTGTTGGGGTCTGGAATTGGTGTCCAGGTGTTAGTGCACGAGGGCTCCGCCTTCTGGCCTCCTGATTCCATTTTAGATGAGGTTTCCTTTTATTCATTTTCACGTTATTTTGAATTAACATTATTTGACAGTCAGTGGGAGAAGAACATTCTGATCCTCCTTTGTGCCCCTGAAAGCAGGAGATAAATCTCCCATGTGAAAGGGGTACCAGGAGGGTAGAAGGGATCCTTATCACGAAGAGGGAATTTAGGGCTGAGAAGTCTATATAAACAAAACTTGTTCTTTCTTCACCAATTTACTACCCCAAACCCAAACCCCTTTGTCTTGCTAATTCTTTACAAATGTACTGCTGCTCCATCTAAAAGGTATAAAAACTGCCTGCTGGGGTCACTTCTTTGAGTCTCATAATTTTATGGGGCTCCTTTAATGTATAAAATTAGTTTTTCTCCTGTTAATCCACCTTATGTCAATTTAATTATTTGGCCAGCCAAAAAGCCTAGAAGAAGGAAAAAATTCTCTGCACCTACAAAACTGTGACTGGGTCTGAAATCCAAAACCCGGAAAAAAAGAATAAACAGACAAGCCCCTGAACAAAACTGTAAAAGCTGCCCTAGATTTCAGGAAGAAAACCCTAAAACATATGAAAACGAGAGTGTTTCTGAGGCTATTTTTAAAGTAACTGATCCTGTGTGCATGTGTACATATGCTCTATTTTATTTTGTTAAAAAAATGCTTTTGTTGGGGCGCCTGGGTGGCTCAGTTGGTGAAGAGTCTGCCTTTGGCTCAGGTCGTGATCCCTGGGTCCCGGGATGGAGCCCCATGTCAGGCTCCATCAAATAAGTAAATGAATAAAATATTAAAAAAAAAAAAGAAGGCCACCTTTCCTCGATTCGTGTTTCTCAGAACCATACGGAAATACAGTCCCTGCCCTCCCGGGGCTTAGAATCTAGAGGCGAGGTAACTTCTCTCCTTTTGAATCCCAATTTACCTAGAATTTCAAATATTTCTGACTATCATTTCCAAGCCAGAAATGTTTTTCAGAACACGGAGATTTGTGTAGAACAGAGGGAAACTGCATCTTCTAAAAGTATCTAGACCCCAGGACCCTGTGGACTGAACTGTATTCCCTCAAAATGCATATGTTGAAGCGTATGTATGAGGCCCTGAAGGGGGATTAAATGAGGGCCGAAGGGTAGAGCCCTGACCCAGTGCAACTGGGGTCCTTACAAGAAGAGACGCCCACGCTCTCTGCAGGCACTGAGGAAGGGCCCCGGGGGCACACAGCAAGAAGGCAGCCAGCCCTGTGCAAGCCAGCAGGAGGGCTCTCACCAGAACCCCACCATGATGCACCCTGAGCTCGGACCTCCAGCCTCCAGACTGCAAGAGAGAAACTTCTGCTGCTTCTAAGCTCCCTGGTCTGTAGTAATTTGTTATGGCAGCCCTAGCGAACGAATAAAGGTGGTCGTTTGTCATGTTTGGAGTCATCAGGGGCACAAAAGGATCCATATGAAGATGGCATCTCTCCAAGTCTCCGTCTGGTCCAGGGCCTCGTAGACATCTGGTATTTTGTCTGCTCTGCCTCCCTGACTTCCTCTGGGGGACGCTTTTATCCCCAGTCTATAAAGTTCACGTAGAACCGTCAGTCACAACTTGCTGCCCTGCACTGGCCACGGGCTCCCTCATCATTACACCCGAGCACCCCGACAATGGTGATGGTACTTGGCACACTGGCGGGCACGCTACACCAGCAGGACTCATCCGAGCCTTTCTCTACAGTTCTATTCAGTGCATTCCATGCATATTTATTATTCACGGAGAGAACTTGCGTTTTCTGCTAGTCTCGCTGAGCTAGGATCATAAAAGCCCAGCAGAGTGTAGGAAGCCTGACTGTAGTAAGAGAGAATGAGGCTGACACACAGGGGAGAGCAAAAAAGAGAGCAAGTGAGTGTTAGTTCAATGCCTCATTCGAGCCACGAGTCAGCCCATGCCAGCCCGCAGTTGGATGAGCCCGTAGATTTCTTCTCATTAAGATTAAGCCAGCTTGAGTTTGAGTTCTGTCACGTGCACCCAAGAATCTGGATTTACGCAGAGGCTCACAAGTCTCTTTGTGTCCTTTGTTGACCAAATTTGGCCGGAACCGAGGCCCGGAGCTGTTTTCATCCTCCAAAATGGACGCTGCTGATCCTCTTCTCAGACAACAGGAAGGGCAGGGCTTCTCATCCCCAAACTTCCCATGACCCAGACATATGCTTTCCCTGCTCACTCCTCCAGGTTTTCCCAGCTAAAACCCTCAATTTTCTTATCTTTAAAATGGGAAGGGTCTCTGTGAAATAATTTCATGAAGTACTTCGCACACTGTTTGGCAGTAGTAGGTGCTTAGGGATATTAGCTCCTGTCATGGAAAATTCTCTGCATGGTGCCTGAGGCCCTCCCCTAGGCTTCCATATAAAAATCTTTTCCTTTTTCTTATGAAAAGCAGAAGCAATGAATAGATTGAGACCAATATCTATTGTTTTTGCAGTAAGATCCTAGTCCCCTCCTGGAGAAAGGCTGCCTATCTACAGGGGAGGAGAACACACGTTCATGAATCCTCTGCTTAAAATCACACTCAGTAGAGAAATCATTCTTGCTGACCTTTCTTGTTTCAATTCAAGAATGGGCAGAAACGGTCTCTTCAGTGTCCAGTAAGGAGTGTTGAGAGGAAGTGTCACCATGGGCGCTCAATTTCTGTGCTGAGAAAACTAATGAAGAGGGTTCGCAAGGCTTCCTTCCCTGGCGCACTCACTTGGATGGGCTTGCAGACTCGGCCGGGTCCTGAGCAACGCTTCTGCTGTCCACCATCCCTGCCAAACGGGAGACACGACCCCTGGAGTGAGGACGGCTTGCAAAACTGCACAAGCCCACATTCAGGCTGAAGGCAGGAGCAATGGGGTTCTTACCTGGATGGTGCGTCTGATGTGACAAGGGATGAGGGAGGTACTGGTCTCGGCCTCCTGGGATCCTGCAGTTTGCATCATTTGGGATCAAAAAGAGTTGCGATACAAACTGCCACACAGAGAGGAAGCTTCTATCATCAGCTTTGTCTTGCTAAACAACCACCCAGAGCAGGGCAGTGCTCACACCGGCCTGGCAGGCCATTAACCCAACCCACTTATGGGCCTGCCTCAGCTTAGGCCTTCTCAGGGCCTTGCCTGCCATGGACAGATGTGAGGCACACTGCCCCTCAGGCAAAACCTCCCTCCACTCCTGACAGTAGCATCAGCCCATCTCAGCCTGGCCGTGAGACTTTCACTTCTTCTCCCTTCCGGCTCCACCAGCTATGGGAAACCAGCGCTGTACGTACCGGACATTGTACAAGGATTTATCTCATTCCGTCCCCACTCTGTGAAGTGGGTACCTGTCCCCATTACAGAGCAGAAGAAACTGAACCTCAGAGGGATTAAATAACCGGCTGATAAGTGGAAGAGCTTGCAGCTCTATGTGACTACAACACCCACATTCTTCCCCTGCAAGAGAAAGTTCCCACTTATGTATGTATGTATGTATTATTTAGTATTTTTTAAATTATTCTCTGTTTGAGCAGGCTCCATGCCCAGCGTGGGGCTTGAACTCACGACCCTGAGATCCAGAGCCACACGCTCTACTGACTGAACCAGCCAGGCGCCCCGACAACTTCCACGTGTTGAAGACTCGTGTTCCTAGGGCCCAAGAAGAGGGGATTAGGCCAGCACAGTCTGACTCACTGTGTGGGCTTCGTCTCTCTCACTCTTAAATAGAAAGCTGCCTATCAGCACCCTTCGAAATCTCTACTCTCCCAGGACAGGAGAGGCCGCCTGTCCCCCACGCTTCCTCAGTTAACCTAAAGAGTGCCTGGCCCACCATTCCTCAGGCTTTGGAAGCTGCCCTCACTCTCATCTGTGCATCCACCGAACACTCAGACTTCTCCGTGCTCAGCGGGGCCTGCAGCCTTTCTCATCAGCCCTCACTCGGCCTGGCCAGAGCCCAAAGTGAATGGCCCAGCTGGAGGGGCCCGCAAGCCTCCTCAGGTTTCCTCACTTGAGCACCAGTTAGAAACCTGCCGTTGTCCATTCTGCCTGCCAGTCCATACAGATGCTACTCAGACGCCCACTTCCACGCCATGCTTCTTGAGAACCCCGGGGTTTACACAGTTTTGAAGAGTTTTCAGACAGCCATCACTCGAGCTTCCATTCTGCAGCTGGCATATCAGCCTGGAAGGACACAGAGAGTCAGGGTTGTCCTGCAGCAACTGCATGGATTTCGGCGACCTCCGCGGCTGCTAACAGGATGGGCATAAGGGCTCGAGCATTTGCTTCTTATTGGCGTAAGGCCCTTGCTCACACCACGTCCAGTCTCCCTAGTCAGGAACTGGAGACCGCCGTCTATGCGGGATTCTTTGCAGTGTTTTCATCTCATTTTATTATCCCAGAATGTCAGCCGACAGCCATGGAAATTTCCCGCCAGAGTCCTTGGAGGTTGTTTGGAACTGAAATCACCACCACCATGGTCGGCTGAGCAGTAAGTGAAAAATAGCATTAGGTGTCGCATTAATATTTTAGGGAAGAAACGGTGCAAACCCGCACCGGCAGGTCTGTTGGCATGATCTCCAGCTTGAGCCACAAAGCCGCACAGAGACGACAGGAGGAAGGCCAGAGCCAGCTGTGGCCATCAGTTAGGGAGCTGAAATCGGAGAGGTGGGGAGAAAGAGTAATGGTGAGGGGGTCTCTGTTCATCAGCTGGGGCAGACTAGCGGGACGCGAGAAGGCAGGAGGGATGACATTTTTCAATGGATCCATTTTGACAGAACCGCTAGGTGAAAAGCAGCACTTACTAGAAACCACAGCCAAAGCCTTAAGAAAAAATAAGATATTGTGGAAGAATGATGAGCGATAAGGCAACTGGACAAAAGCAGGTTACAAAACTGAATGTATGATATTGTCCAATTTTTGAGAACTGTATGAGAGAAAAAGAGAGCACAGGTATGAGTGAGTGGCAGGATTCTTATGCCTGATTTTGCAATAGAATGTTCTGGATTTTTTTTTTTTTTTTAACTACAGATCCCTCGCCCCTGCCCCTAGAGGTTCTGATTTATTAGATTTGGTTTGGGGCCCAGGTATCTGTATTTTTAAATCTTCCCAGGTGGTTCTGATGCACTGTCAGAACTGAGACCACTAATATATACAGAGGAAAAAAAAAAGACCAGAGATAGCCTTATGAAGGATTTCTGATTTAATTCTTTTCCTGTGGTTTTTCTATATGTTTACATATTCTATGAACATGCATTCTATCTACCTTCAGAAGAAGTTATTAATAAAAATTATAACTGAACTGGTAAGGAAGAATTGTCCCAGGCAACAATAATAATAATGACTAACATTTATTAAGTGCTTTCCAGGAGCCAGACACGGTCTTATTAATGCCATTTAGTCCTTAGAATAACTCTGTGATATCAGCACCAGCATATCAGGTATTTTAGAGATGAAGAAGGCAGAGACTGACAGACACAGTATGAACCCAGGGACTGTTACCTGACAGCCTGACGTTTACCCCCACGTGCTTCTTTGTTCCAGTTGGAAGAAGTCCTGTGCAGTCCAGATGCTCGCCTGCCACCAAGGGCTCTGCTCCAACCACACCCCCACCAGCGCTCCGGATCCTGGGCCTCCCCTGTGCCTGCCTCGAGCTTCCCAGGGGTCAGACTTGTGGGAAATGTCCTCTCTGCATCCCTCCAGAGACTCAGAGTTGGTTACTCGTCTGACAGGAAGAATTCTGTCCCCATGCAAGCTAGAGAGAGGGAAAAAGAAGAAATTAAACACCGCAGGATACTGGCTAGCTATTAAGGCGTGTCATAAGAATCCTTTGAAACAATTCTTAATTGGTTTTTTACTGAAGTGGAGAATGAAGTTCTGTGCGGTGCCCCAGGCCATTAGAGTGAGGCTAAGGATGTGAAATTCTCCAGGGTTTTCCCCTGGGGGTGAGGACAGAATCAGATTATTTCCCCATTTCACAGATGGTGGTGCCAAGTCATTAAGGACTTCCTGAAAGAGAGAAGAATGACTTGACGCCTTCAGCCAGAACCAAAAGTCTTTTGCCAGTCCAAAAGTGGTTTGTGGATTTTAAACATTTTAAAAAATTGGCAGGTATTTAAATTCATTGTCTTCATGGTAAGGCTGCCAGATAAAATACAGCATGCCCAGTTAGATTTGAATTTCAGATAACAAATAATTTTTGGTCAAAGATGTCCCAAATACTGCATTGAACATAATGATACTTAAATATTATTCACTGTTTATCTGAAATTCAAATTTAACTGGGAGGTCTGTATTTTTATTTGTTAAACATGCTCTATTTCATGGGAAACGATTTTATTTTCTCCTTGGGGATTGCTTTCCCTTCTGAGCATCATCGGCTCATTGATTTGAAGAAGTATAAACCAGAAAATGAATCCCAGCCCAACCTTTTGTGCCAAACACCCAGAGAGCCCCCTCCTTTGGTAACCAGTAAGTATTCCATATGCCAAGTGCACACATGCACACTCCATGCACCAGCATTCACGTAAACTCACACACCTTCCAATACACTCGTGAACACACTTTTGCATATATGTATGCAAATGCATAATACAGGGTACAAATGGGCTTCTCTTACCATTCTAAAAGGCAAATCCCTCACTCTCTGTTCAGATTTTCATAGCTTTCTAAAAATATAATTATCCTTTTTGGTCAATTCTTGCCTATTCAGGAAGAAAGTCGTATCTCCAGCTTGCTTTGCATGCCCAGCCACGCTAACCAGCTTCCCACCGAAAATGTTGGCAAGAAGACCTTATCTCTTGTAGTTCAGAAAATTCAAATTTTTCTTTTCTTGCTGTTGCATTAAATTGCTTCTTTTAGTATGAAGGGGATGACAATATCTTGGGGTCAGATAATGACTGCAATTTAATAACAAGGAAAAATACAAAACTACAAATTGAAAGCTTGAGCCATTTAATAAGAACACTTGAAAATAAGAGAGAAGAAAATTTTAAAGTACTCTCAAGAAGCAATATGGCATAGTGGTCATATGAATAAATTCCTAGAGTCAGGCTGCTTGAGTTACTAGCCCGCCAAGTTACTTAACCTTGTCTGTGAAGTGGGAATAAAAACAATACCTGCCTCATGGGGTTATTGTGATAATGAAGTAAGAATGTAAGAGATGTATGAAATAGTGCCTGGCACACAGTATTTACTATTATAATTACCTCTTATTTGCTAGACACAGGGGTAACCTCTTTAGACATAGAGTCCCATTTGATTGTCAAAATAAGCCTGTGAAATATGTGGACAGGAGGCAATGGAAGCTCAGAGAGGTTAAGAGACTTGTCCAAGGTCACACAGCTAACATGCAGCAAAACCAAGATTTAAGTACCAATCTCAGTATTAAGCCACTCTTCCCCCTCTCTCACTCTCTCTCTTTCTCTTTAAGCCACTGTTCTCTTGATTACCCAATGTTAAGATGATAACAGTTGGAAAGTACACAGGTGGCAAAGTGGTAGCTCTTCAGGGAGGGGACAGAATTCCCTCTATGGTCATTGCTTCCATAGAGTCGGGCAGGAGGGGTGTCAGGAGGAGTTTGGACTGGTGTATTTGGTAGAGCGGACAGTACCCTTGGTGTGGTTACAGACCTCACCAAACATTTGCCAACCAGACCAGGACCGCCCTTTCTCGTGACCTCTCGAGGCAGATGCGCAGGAGATGGAAAGCCCCGAGCCCGCGCTCTGCCGGACCCGCCAGCACGAAGGCGCTACAAGGCAGGGCTGTGTCCCAGAACCCCATGCTCAGCTTTCTTCTCCATGTACGCGCTGGCCCTGGCTAAGTCCATTCAGTCCCTTCGATACCATCTACGGGCTGATGACTCCCATATTTATGGGCCCCCCCCCTCTTCCCTGAACTCAGACTCACAATTGCCTAATCAGCCGCTCCTTGGGTATCTAATAAAGATCCCAGGGGCACCTGGGTGGCTCAGTCGGCTGGGCAACAGACTCTTGATTTCGGCTCAGGTCATGATCTCAGGGTCATGGGATCGAGCCCCCAGTGGGTCGCCCCCCCTCAGCGGGGAGTCCACTTGAGATCTTCCCCTTCTGCCACTCCCCCCCTTCTCAAATAAATCAATCTTTTTTTTTTTAAAGATTTTATTTATTTATTTGACAGAGAGAGAGAGCGAGAGCAGGAACACAAGCAGGGGGAGTGGGAGAGGGAGAAGCAGGCTTCCCGCCGAGCGGGGAGCCCGATGCGGGGCTCGATCCCAGGACCCTGGGATCGTGACCTGAGCCGAAGGCAGACGCTTAACGACTGAGCCACTCAGGCGCCCCTCAAATAAATAAATCTTAAAAAAAAAAAAAATCTCAAACTTAGCAAGTCTCAAACAGGATTTTACCCAAAAAAAGGCTTCACCTCTAGTGCCCCAGGCTCAACATCGCTAACTCCATTCCTCCGGCTGTGCACACCTAAAGATTTGAAGTGGCCCTTCACTTCCCTCTTCCTTGTGCCTCTGATATCGAGGCCATCAGCTCCGTCCTCCTGCAATCCCATGGGTTCCACCTGCAAAACATACCCAGAGTCTCCCCCCATCCCATCCCTACCAGCCCGGGTCCCTGCCAGCTTGCCCTCCCCGGGACCACCGCAGTGGACCCCCAGCTGGTCTCCCTGCCCCCCCTTACCCAGGCGTGATGTGTTCCGCACACAGAAGTTGGAGATCCCTCATTAAAACATCATGTGGATCACCTCACTCCTTTCTCAGATTCCCCCAAATCCTCCCATCTCCAGAAAAGTAAAGTCCTTACAATGAGCTGAAGAGCCCGCCCTGAACTGAAGGCCTCCCCCAGCTCTCCCGGATCTCCCCTCCCACCACCGTCCCCAGCTCCGTGGGCTCTAGCCACGAGGCCGCCAAGTCAGTCCTTGCCACACAGGCTCCTGCATTAGGGCCTTTGCACTGGCTCTTCTCTCTCCTGCACACACCCCACCGCAGTGTCCCTGTGACTCACTCCCTAATGTCCTTCAAATCTCCATACTGCCCAGTCTCACCCTGTCCGAGAGCACTACCCTGTCCACCTGCATAAAGCGGCCACACCCTCACCTGGGCACTTGCTCTCCCTTCACCCGACTCATTTTTTTCCCCACAGCATTTATCACCTATCAGTATCATATGTGATCTATTCATTTGTTTGCTTATTGTCTCCATCCTCTAGAAGGGAAGATCCATGTGGATAGAGATTTTGTCTGTTTTACTGACTGCTGTTTCCATATCCTCAGTGTCTAGAAGAACACATCCACACAGTAGGTACTCAATAAATAGTGAATGAGTGAATGGAGTGAGCCTTCTGGACATTCTGGTGCCTGCTGAACGTAACACTCCTGCTGACTGCCTCAACTTCCCTACCCTAAAATCAGGCTTTAAAAAGCCTCTCCAGGGCGCCTGGGTGGCTCAGTTGGTTAAGCGACTGCCTTCGGCTCAGGTCATGATCCTGGAGTCCCGGGATCGAGTCCCGCATCGGGCTCCCTGCTCAGCAGGGGGTCTGCTTCTCCCTCTGCCCTCTTCCTTCTCGTGCTGTCTCTCATTCTCTCTGTCTCAAATAAATAAATAAAATCTTAAAAAAAAAAAAAAAGCCTCTCCATTCTGCATGCCTTTCCACCTCAGGAATCAAAATTCCAGGAGGATCCTGAACAAATCTTTTCTGGCTGGCTTGCTTTTGTCTTGTATTTCTGCTTGGTTTGGTTTGGCAGAAGAGGCTGGTGGGCAGAGGCACGTGCAAGTCTCCCCATGTGTCTCGGGCTCCCCCGGTGCTCTTGATGACAACGTGTCTGGGGACACCATTCTAAAGGCTCAAGTAGAGAGGAAAACGAATCCATCTACCCCAATGCCTACTTCCATGGAAACTCCGAGTGAGTTCAGAAGGCCAGGGCTCGCAATACTTTCGGCTTTTATTATCCTCTCTTTAGTTCCAGGGATTGTGTTTGCAGGCACACGCCGGGAGGAGGGCTTTTGAATTGAATGTACCGAGAAGGAAGCTTTTCCAAAGCCCAAATTAATTATCTTGAGCAGCATCTAAACAATTATTATTATGTGATGCGTCTGCCTGTCAGACCCTTTGGCACATCCATTAGGAAGCCTCAAACCACGCCAAGTACTCAGCCTCTCAGCTGCAGAAATCCCTTCACCCTAAAATAAGCAAGGTTATTAGAAAAAGGCTTTGCTGATTCAGCTGGGAGCCCTCATCCACTCCTCTGGCTTCTGCAGCATCTCGTAACAGCTCAAGTGTGGCCTACAGAAGCCTAGGATGAACACTGAACATTCCAAGGGTTGAACACATAACATCTAAACATATATCCAGGGGCGCCTGGGTGGCTCAGTCAGTTAAGCAGCTGTCTTCGGCTCAGGTGATTATCTCAGGGTCCTGGGATCAAGCCCTGAATCGGGCTTGGGGCGGGGTTGCCTGCTTCTCCCTCTCCTCCCCTCCCCTCTCATGCTCTCTCTTGCTCTAATAAATAAATACTTTTTAAAAAAAGGATTCAGGTATATCTAATCATAGCTGATTAGTCATTTCTCCAGAATTATACTAGCAAAACTATCAGTAATGCCAGTCTGCCTATTAATGGGTCCCAGGTTCGAGGATGTACATCCCATTCTGGTAAAGAGGATGGCGCCCCCCCCCCCCAAGTTGCTTGAACTCTCTGCTTTTTTCTGACACTGCAATCGGACATGACCTCTTTAATATTTTTGAACATTCAGCCAGCACAGATTTCTAGGTCATCCTTTAAGTATATATATATGTATATGTACACCTTACTTTAATTTGTCATCCATTTCAGGATGCACCATTATTTTATGTAAAGCTAAGAAAGAGAATGATGCTGTCAATTAAATTAGAACAAGCCACTGATTATGTGTCCTGATCAGAGATGTTAAGTTGTAAAAAAAATTGTGAATTACGTACAGACTATTCATGTCAGTAGTTTGAAGCAATTTTAATAGAATTTTTAAATTATCACCTGTATGAAGTTATTTCTGTTTTAGACTCCAGCGAGCACACACTGGGTTCTCTAAGGCAGAGACGAGTTATGTCACGCTCTCCTGCTCACTCCTCTTGCCACAGGCCAAGCCAGGTTCGGTGACCGCCTCCGCAGAGCACCCACGAGTAAGCCATGTGGCAGAATGGCTATCCTGCTGAGATCTCGAATTCACTCGTGCGCTCACCCGCTCTCTCGGAACTGCCTCTGAACTTCTGTTGTCAGTGGTAATCTTCTGGGTTTACCACTAATTTCTCACTTGCTGAACGAGAGGCTAGAATGAGATGGATTTGTAAGCTTTAACGTCCGGCTTTATACTAATTTACTTTGACTTTAAAAATGGTTAAGAGGCAGCTGGCAAACATGTAACGGGCAGGCTCTAACTTTTGTGAGCGCTCACTATGTGCGAGGCACGAGAGCAATTGCTTTCCACACAGTGTGTCGTTTGATCGTGAGGCAGCTCCGTGAGGTGACGGGACTACGCCCATTCGACAGATGCAGAAGCGGCAAATACCTGCCAAGTAGGGTCTTTTTTTTTCTTCTGTTTCAGATTTATTGAGATACAGTTCACAAACCATAGAGATCGCCCTTTTTTTTTTTTAAGATTATTTATTTATTTATTTATTAGAGAGTGAGCAGGAGAGAAACAGCATGAGAGGGGAGAGGGTCAGAGGGAGAAGCAGGCTCCCCGCTGAGCCGGGAGCCCGATGTGGGACTCGATCCCAGGACCCTGTGATCATGACCTGAGCTGAAGGCAGTCGCTTAACCAACGGAGCCACCCGGGCGCCAACATCGCCCTTTAAAAGGAACATTCGATGGTTTTAATATATTCACAGCGCTGTGCAATCGGCACCACACTCAATTTTAGAATGTTTTCCTCAACCCCAAAGGAAACCCCGTATCCTTCAGGCGTCGTTCCCCTTCAAGCCCCACTGTCCCAGCCCCTGGCAACCACTCGTCTACTTTATGTCTCTATAGAGTCGCCGATTCAGGACGCCTGTGAATGAAACCATACAGTATGGGCTCTTCCCAAGCGGGGTCCCGAGCCCAGCGTTGTGGACTGCAGTCCTACGTGCTCGCCTACCTCGGTGCAGGGCGGAGGTGGGGTCGGAGACGACCCCCTGCTCAAGGCTAGGGGGAGAAACAGCTCCGAGCCAACAGCAGACGGTATGAGACCGTATACAAGCGCCATTCGGAGTCAGGAGGAGGCCAAAGTGTGCGGCCGCCCCGGCCGTACCGCGCTCCGCTGCGCGCGCGCGCGGCTGGTGCAAGCCCGCCTTCCGAGCAGCCAGCCGCCCCCTCACCCTTGCACACTCTGTAGCTCCCCTGGCGGCTCTCAAACGGAACTTTCCGTGCCCTCTCCGGCCAGAGCGAGGGCAGCCTGTGGTCTTGTTTCCGCACGCAGCTTTCCTCAATCATCCACAGGCCGCAGCTGGGGCCTCTCCGGAGCCTCCTATAGCCTTGCTGGAAGTTTCAGTCTTTCTTTCAAGTCAAACGGCTGCAGATTCGCTCAGCCCCTCGCCCTCGTATGTGGAGAGACACAGGGCTCAGGGGCATTTGCACAGATGACTCTCTGCTGGCTATTCCCCATTTGTCCTGTACCCTCCTCTGCCTTCCTCTCTTGGCCCTGAGCCCCTGGAAGGCTCGCCTCTAGGGCTGCATCACCCAGACTCCCTTGCCCCCACTGCCACCCAGGGGGCTGCCTGCAAAAGGGAGGGCAGGAGAAGAGACAGGCTGGGGTCTTTGATCTCTGGCCCCTCTCTCTCCTTTTGGGGCTAGGGCCGGTAGCAGCTTCCTTCTGTTGCTAGCTTCCGGATGTCTCCTTATCTCTCGATGGTTCCCTTTAAAGGTCCCTACTCTTCCCCAGACCTTTGAAAATAATCTCTCCATTAACTTCTTTTCGGTTAAGTTCTTCTGAGATGCCCTCTGTTTCTGCTAGGACTCTGACAGCTACGGTAGCCTTCAGAGACTAACGCCGAAAGGGGACAGGCAGAGCTTGCTAATCTGCCTGCCCCAATATCTACTTTTCTTCTGCCTTAATAAAGTAATACTTGGGGCGCCTGGGTGGCTTGGTCAGTTGGGCGTCTGCCTTCGGCTCGGGTCAGGATTCCAGGGTCCTGGGATGGAGCCCTGCGTCGGGCTCCCTGCTCAGTGGGGATCCCCTCCCTGCTTGTGCTCTGACTGTATCTCTGTTTCTCTCTCTCAAGTAAATAAATAAAATCTTAAAAAAAAAAATAACACTTTATTTTTAGCTGGGCAGGTGGCTACCCTTAATAAAGATCTCTTTTCCCAGCCTCCTTGGCAATTAGCTGTGGCCATGTGACTTTAGTTCTGGTAAGATATAAGCAGAAGTGAAATACAGCAGCCTCTGGGAGACCTTAAAGAAACCTAGGTCATGTTATCTGGCCTTTTCTTCTGGGTTCCTTCCTCTGTCCTACTGCTTGGAACATGATTCTGATGGTTGGAGCTCCAGCAGCTGTCCTGGACCATGAGAATGAAGGTGCACCTTAGGGATGGTGGGCTGCAAAGCCTGAAGGAGCTTGGGCCCCTGCCTTTGTAGAGCCTCCACACCAGCCTGGACTGCCTGCTTCTGATCCTCTTTTATAAGCCACACTTGCTTAAGCCACTCTTATTTTTGACTGTGCAGCTGAATTCAATCCTAACTAAAATGGTGCATTAAATTGGAAGACAAGTGGGGTTGAGCAGGAAGAACCCTAGACCTCGGAGCACAAGATGCTGGTTCAAGCTGCGGCTCTTCCATTAAGGGCTGTGCAATGTTGGCCTTCCTGAGACTCAATTCCCTATCTGCTATGCTGGGGAAATAGTATCCACCTCACATAATCACTGAGAAAATGAAATAAGGTAACATTTGTTTCCCTGCCCAGCACATGGCAACCACGTGGTTTTTAGGGCATGGCTCTGGGGTTAGACTGGGAGGTGATATCCTGCCTCTACCACTTATTCGCTGTGTGCCTTTGGGAAAGTCATTTGACCTCTCTGAGCCTCCCCTCTCTCGTCTTTTTTTTTTTTTTTTAAGATTTTATTTATTTGACAGAGAGACACAGCAAGAGAGGGAACACAAGCGGGGGGAGTGGGAGAGGGAGAAGCAGGCTTCCCGCTGAGCAGGGAGCCCGATGCGGGGCTCGATCCCAGGACCCTGGGATCATGACCTGAGCCGAAGGCAGATGCTTAACGACTGAGCCACCCAGGCGCCCCCCCTCTCGTCTTTTAAAGCGCATGATAATAATACCTGTTTCATAGGACTTTGAGGATGAAATTAGAGAATGCATGTAACGCTTATTCTATGACCTAGTACCTACATAGCATTCATTAAACAAAGAACTACTGTGTTATGATCATTATTATTTTCTAATCATTATTATTCTCTAATCACTTTTACATAATCTTGTGATGACTGTTTTCATTTTAAGTCTTGGGATCTCCTATTCCCATGACAAGAGCAATGTTTATACACCATTATAGCCTTCACTGTTCCTGGCTCTGTACCAGACCCAGAAGTACTCGGTCAAACAGAAGAGAAATCATCTTGGAGGATTCAGCTGAAGAGGCCCAGTTCTGGAGTGGGTTGAGATTCCCGTTCTTAGACAAAGCTAGATGTACCAAAGATGAAGGGTACGGGGTGTGGTAGAAGAAGAGGTTGAGAAGCTGGTGGGAGTTCAGAATTAGTAGGACATTATACATGTTAAAGTTCTCTGTTGCAGACAACAGAATTCATTCCAGCTAGTTTAACCAGAAATAAATACGTGAAAGGAAGGAGAAAGCTCAGAGAATGTTCTGGAAGACCAGAGAACCAGGCTTGAATGCTACACAGTGAGAGTGCAGCCAGAAAAAAAAATGCCCGACTTCAACATGGAACTGTTTTAATGCACACCCCCAGAAGAACCAAATGCTTCTACTACAGAGCGTAGCAGAGAATCTGCTCTCTTTCTCTGGGCTCAACCACCATCCTGCTTCTGTGCCTCATAGGTTGGCAGAAACTATGTCTCAGACCTCAATCTAAATGGAAGAGAGTCTAAGAATGTAGTTTTTAGCTTTCCTGAAAGAAAGGGGTTAGAATATGTTTGAGTGAGCCAACTCATAGTATCTGCTATGTGAATTTTAGAGCTTTCTATTTGCCTGTGGCTTTATTAAAATGACCTGCATCAGAAAGACTATGAGGTAGGGCACCTGAGTGGATCAGTCAGTTAAGCGTCTGACTCTTGATCTCAGCTCAGGTCTTGATCTCAGGGTCGTGAGTTCAAGCCCTGCATTGGGCTCCACACTGGGTCTGGAACCTACTTAAAAAAAAAAAAAAAGACTGTGAGGTATAGTGAAAAGATCATGGGCCATGATCCCAGATAAAATGTAGGTTCTTGGGCGCCTGGGTGGCTCAGTTGGTTAAGCAACTGCCTTCAGCTCAGGTCATGATCCTGGAGTCCCGGGATTGAGTCCCGCATCGGGCTCCCTGCTCGGCGGGGAGTCTGCTTCTCCCTCTGACCCTCCTCCCTCTCATTCTCTCTGTCTCAAATAAATAAATAAAATCTTTAAAAAAAAAAAAGATTTAAAAAAATGTAGGTTCTTTTTTTCTTTGGACACACCAGATGTGTTCCTCCCTAGGGTCATTGCATTTGTTCTCTGTTAACTGGAAACTCACTGCCCCTCATGATTTATCCCTTCTGGTCATTCACATTCCAGCCTAAATGTCACCTCCTCAGAAAAGCCTACTTTGACCATCCTGCCTAGTGTGTCCCATCTGACCCAGCCTCCCATCATATCATCTTTTTTTAGTGCTTATCTGCCATTTTCTCGTCCTCTGTTTTTGTTGTCATTGTTTGTTTATGGTCTGTACTCCCCTCACCTCTAAATAGAATGGAAATTTTGTAAGAGCAGGGACTTAGTCTATCTTGTTCAAGCTGCATCCCTGCAGTCCAGAAGAGTGGCCAATATATGATGATAAGATCATTTATGATATGATTACCATGCCATCTATTGTTCAATCCTCATGAAGTGATAACTGTTATCATTGCCATTTTGCAGATGAGAAAAGAGAAGCCCAGAGAGGGTCATGACTTGCCCAAGGTCAAACAGCAAGTAAATTGTGAGACTGTGATTCAAATTTTGGCAGTCTGGCTCTGGAGCCTGATGTCTTAATTGCTAAAGCATGATGAATACAGGGGAGCCTGGGTGGCTCAGTCAGTTAGGTGTCCTACTCTTGATTTTGGCTCAGGTTGTGATCTCAGGGTTGTGGGATTGAGCTCCGAGGTAGGCTCTGTGCTCATTGCAGAGTCTGCTTGGGATTCTCTCTCCCTCTCCCCCTGCCCCTCGCCCTGTTCCCATGCTCTAAATAAATAAATAAATAATCTTTAAAGCATGTCGAACATACAAGCTACTCAATAAATATTTTATGGATAAATGAATGAGCAGATATCTTTTAGTCATCTCATTGACACTCTGTTGTATTTAGTCATCTCACTGACACTCCGTTGGGCATCTGCCTTCGGCTCAGGTCATGGTCCCAGGGTCCTGGGATCGAGCCCCGCATCAGGCTCTCTGCTCAGTGGGAAGCCTGCTTCTCCTTCTCCCACTCCCCTTGCTTGTGTTCCCTCTCTTGCTGTGTCTCTCTCTGTCAAATAAATAAATAAAAATCTTTTTTCTCTGTCAAATAAATAAATAAAAATCTTTTTTTAAAAGATTTTTATTTATTTATTTGAGAGACGGAGCAAGAGAAAGTGAACAAGCGGGGGGAGGGGCAGAGGGAGAGGGAGAAGCAGACTCCCCAGTGAGCAGGGAGCACAACACAGGGTTCAATCTCAGGACCCTGAGATCATGATCTGAGCCGAAGGCAGATGCTTCACTAACTGAGCCCCCCAGGCACCCCTTCTCCCTTGGTTGAAATGCTGATATTCACCAGGCTTCCAACCTGTGCTTCTTAATACACATTCTCCTTGGGTTATATCATTCAGTGTCATGATTGAACGGCCATATTATATGCTGACAAGTCCCAGATCTACCATAAATGTCTAGTGCTGACTCTCCCAGAGTGATGGAATTAAACATGCATGGCTTCCTGGACATTACCACTTGAGCATCCTTTAGGCATCCCAAACTCAACAAACACAAAGTTGACTTAATCTGCTAGGTATCCAGTCAGGTTAATCCCATCCAGGCTGTGGAAAATGTGCCATTTTACCTTCTCCCCAAACAAAATCTGCTTCTTTTCCTGTATGCCCCATCTCAGTCCATATCACTACCATTTACCCAGTAAGGCCAACAACTTGGCAGTCTTAGAATTTCCTCCCTCTCCTCATAGCCAATTTATGACCAAGTCCTATGGATTCGACCTCTTTTTTTTTTTTTTTAAAGATTTTATTTATTCATTTGACAGAGAGAGCTAGCAAGAGCAGGGACACAAGCAGGGGGAGCGGGAGAGGGAGAAGCAGGCTTCCCGCGGAGCAGGGAGCCCGATGTGGGGCTCGATCCCAGGACCCTGGGATCATGACCTGAGCCGAAGGCAGACGCTCAACGACTGAACCACTCAGGCACCCCTGGATTCGACCTCTTAACAGTTTTCCAATCCATCCCTTCCTCTCTGTTCCTGCTTCAGCAGGACTTCTGAATCTCCTTCCAAGACTATATATTGTGATAGTGTCGTAACTACTCTACCCATGTCTGGTCACACTCCCTCAAATCCATTCTCTGAATACCTCCAGCATGAGCTGGCTACAATAGCATTTTTTTTTTAATTTTTTTATTCTTATGTTACAATAGCATTTCGTTTACTCTCTTCAGTGGCTCTGCCATTCATTGCCATGCTCAGATAAAGTTCCAGCTTAATAAAAATCAACCTTGATCTGGCCCTCTCCCACATCCCCAAAATCTACATCCGCCCCTCCCCCTCTCCCCCCTTCACCATCACCTTATGCTTCAGAAGTGGCCAGGTCCCTGCCTTTCCCCAGCAAGGCCCACACAGAGCCCTGTTTGTCTCCCTGTAGGTAGGGATCAGGAAAAGCCAGTCAGTTGAGGGAGAGGAAGCATAACTTTTCAGTCTCCTATTTTATTTTTGAAACCCAGCTGCAGTCCTGCCATTTCATTTCACCAGACACTCAGAGAGCTTTATAATGCAGTCCTTTTATTCACTTCTGCTGGCTCCAGCCTTTGCCTGCTATTTGAAACCAAAAGAGTTACAACAAATGCACTGATGAACAGAGAGAAAAGACATCTATTTACATGAGATGATTTGCATGGGAGGAAGAAAAGAATCCCTTCACAGGAAGAGGGAGAGGACTGGGGAGAACTCGCCAGCCCCAGGGAGTCCTGTCTGAGCAATGTAGCAAACAGAAGTGGGCAAACAGACGATGTAGCCTCTATTTTACAAAGTCTCCTTCCTGAAGAAGCACAGCATTTATGCGTAAGTGACAAAGTACCACACAGGGCGGGGCCCTCTCCCTCTTCCGTGAGTGATGCTGCCCAGCTTCAACACACTGAAGGTTCATATTTAGGGCTCAGCACATCGGAGAAAGACGGGGCTGCTCTGACATCGCCAGGGCTGGCTGGGAGTCCCTGAAAGATGACCTTCTTGGCCCAACCTTCAGTGTTATCCCCACGGACACCAGTAGCAGGGGGGTTGGAAATGCACCATCCTCAAATGGCTCAATGGGCAACAGATAGCAATGGGAAAGGTTGTCAGGGCATGGGAAGAAGACATCATGAATGCCCCACGGTAACTGTAGTGGACAGACTTGTTTGCAGTACACCCCCCCAGGGACCCTCAAAAATCACTGAGTTAGACCTGAATGGGGGCGGGGGACAAAGCTCTGAAACTTAAAGATGTAAGACAAAGTCAGCAAAATGGCGGTGATCATCATTAACGTGACACATTTCAACCCACTGCCCAGGAAAATCTGAGAAAATTCAGGTTCATAGCATTAGATTTACTTTAAAAAGTTAAAAAGTGAAGGAATAAGATAACCTAAGAAAACTAAAATGGTATTCCCCATAGGACTTTCCTTTAAAGCCTTCTCTACAACAAGATAGTTATGACATGTCATCTACTAAAACAAATAGCTTATAATTTAGCATGCTGAGATTTTTCTATTAACAAAGTAGAACAGAACAACAGAAAGCTTCCAGGGTTATAGGTCTGAAAGTCACTTTTATAAAATCCGTATCTTTGGGTAGATAGGCACAGAAATCTTGCCAATTTTCCTTGAGCTCATTTGGGAAAGAAGAGGACAGGCATTTTCAAAAGCTTACTTTCAGTGCTGCATCTCCCATGGAGTGCTTGACCCAATTGTGAAATGACATACTTTCCACAGCCTGGTTGTGATGAACACAACTGAACACAGAGCAAATCAATGCACCCATGGAATGGACGTCAACCTAGCCAAGCTCTTTTCCATTCTTATAAGTGATGAGATACCGAGTTTTATTATTTTTTAAAACTTTTTTAAGATTTATTTATTTGAGAGAGAGAGCATGTGCATGAGCAGGCGAGCAGGTGGAGGGGCAGAGGGAGAGGGAGAGAATCTCAAGCAGTCTCCCTGCTGAGCACAGAGCCTGACACAAGGCTCGGTCTCACGACCCTAAGATCATGACCTGAGCTGAAACCAAGAGTCGGACGCTTAACCAACTGGGCCACCCACACGCCCCGAGATACTGAGCTTTAAAGTGAAGCTGATTAGTCATAAAAAAATAAAAAAAAATAAAAAAAAAAAACTTCTTTTAAAACATCTGAACTATGTTTACAGCTATCCTTAGGACACTTGGGAGACATGAAATGCAGGATCATTCACTCGCTGGAAGATGAAGACTTGGGGAATTAAAATATTTTTCAAACATAAACTTTCAAGTAAACTAAACCCAGAAATCAAACTTCCTATGTGATAGGAATGGTCCAAAGCAATTAACAAACCCTTATGAGATAGATACCGCTGTTATCCCAAATTCATAGATGAAGAAATGGAAGCTTAGCAAGTTTAAGTAACTTGCCTAAGATCCCACAGCTAGTAAGTGGCAGGCCAGGGATTTAAGGCAACCTGACTAGAGAGCCCGCGTGTGAAACCAGGGGTAACTATATAGCTTTCCAGTTTCTACTACCTCTTTTCTTTTCCTAGCCTGTAAAGGACTGTTTTGGTGCCACCTCTGATCCCATCCATATGTACTCTTACCTTTCAAGTATCTACCTCCTTCTCTAGAAAGAAAGTCTAACAGGCTTAGCTTGGATTGGTGTCCATATTTAAGTTGTGGGGATGTGGGCTGGAAAGCCCCTGAAAGGCACCCACTACGTCTTAATGAGTTCTTCACAATCAGGACTTGAATAACAACCATAAACAATAATTTTAGGGAAAGGACAGTGGGAGGATTACCAGCATTGATGATCTGTTATGTGCCAAGCACTATGCTAAGAGTTTGAAATACAGTACTCACTTATTTTTATACCACAAGAACTACCGGAGATTAAAGATTATCGAAGAATCAATCAAAACAATGCCAGTGTCAGGTCATGGCCCAGGGCCCTGGGATCGAGCCCTGCACCAGCTCCCTGCTGGATAAACACTGGGACCCAGTGGCAAAAAAAAAGTCACAAGAACTATTGTAATAGAAGGTGGGGGGGGGGTACTACTCCTGCCTCCCTTTAGACAGATTCAGCAACAGGTATCTTGAGATGCCAAAATTACAGTGAGACCACCCCCTGCTCCCCAATCTCCTCCCTGCTACACAGGATTCATAATGGGAATGAAGGAGAACCTGTTCCACATCTCCTAGAGCTCTGAGTGAAATCCAAGGATATAAGAGGGGGTCAAGGAGAGGATTTGGGGGTGCCTGGGTGGTTCAGTTGTTTATGTATCTGCCTTCGGCTCAGGTCATGATCTCAGGGTCCTGGGATTGAGCCCCATGTCAGGCTTCCTGCTCAGTAGGGAGTCTGCTTCCCCCTCTCCCTCTGCCCCTCCCCCTGCTTGTGCACATGCGTGTTCTCTCTCTCACTTGCTCTCTCTTTCTCAAATAAATAAATAAAATCTTAAAAAAAAAAAAGAGGATTTGGAGAAGACAGTTGAGGAGATCTTTTTTTTTTAAGTAGGCTCCACGCCCAGCGTGGAGCCCAACACGGGGCCTGAACTCACAACCCTGAGATGGAGACCTGAGCTGAAATCAAGAGCTGGACACTTAACCAACCGAGCTACTCAGGTGCCCCAAGGAGATTTTTTTAGAGGCTTTTGCTCTGCTTTAATGCCTCTCCTCTTTGGACCTCAGCCAAAAGAGGCTAAGCACACACAGCTGGATATCCAGGGGTTAAGCAGAGTTGAAAGAGATCACCCAGAATAGAGAGCCATCCACAGGGCCTGCAGGGAACCTCCAAAATTCCTATGCAAGAGCCCTGAGCAGAAGAACCAGCTGGAACCATCCTAAAGGCCCCCTAGGAGTCACCAGCTTTAATCATCCGTAAGCCCTGGAGCACACAGAGCCACCAGATCAAGCACTCACTCACTTGCCCCTCTCTCCCTCTCATCTCTACCCTACCTCCAACCTTGGAGGAGAAAGAAGATGACAGCTAGCAGGTAGACGTGAAGGTAAGTGGGGAGAGAAAGAGAAGCGCAGAAGCTGTCAGAAGTTTCATCCAGATGTAGAGGAGGATCCTCTTCTCCTCCTCCAGCCTCTGAATGAAGTTTAAAGAATTAGTGAAAGGGAAATATAAAATTGCACTTCTTTTTTTAAAGATTTTATTTATTTATTTGAGAGAGAGAATGAGAGAGAGAGAGCACATGAGAGGGGGGAGGGTCAGAGGGAGAAGCAGACTCCCTGCTGAGCAGGGAGCCCGATGCGGGACTCGATCCCGGGACTCCAGGATCATGACCAGTTGCTTAACCAACTGAGCCACCCAGGCGCCCTAAAATTGCACTTTTTAAAAGTAATCTCTGTGCCCAGTGTGGGACTTGAACTCACAACCTTGGGATCAAGAATCACATGCTCTACCAACTAAGCCAGCCAGTTGCCCCAATATAAAATTGCATTTTGATTATATCATGAGCTGTGCTCATGGTAGTCTCTGGCGCCCAGGGGCAGAGCAACAGAAATATCCCCTACAGTCACAGAGAATGAAATGCCTGGTAAAAGCAAGGCTCTGGCGGATTGCAGAGGGAAGAAGATAAAGGCTATGAGGTGAACAGCTTCATTTAACTGCACGATAACATTTAAAGAAAAAAGAAATCACAGGCTTAGGATTTAAATTCTCACTTCAAAGCGTGATCAGTGAATGAAGAGGTTTCTGTGATTTCCCTAAAATTGTCTTTATGTCACTCAGGCAGAGGGCCAATGAAGCTGAAAATCAGAGGCAGAGATGGATCCTCAAGACTGATGAATTAAAAAACAGATTGAATTCACAGTTTCACCAGGCCTTTCAGGGTATTTGTGAAAAAGTGGTTCTTTCCCTGAGTGCTGGGATGGAGATATTTTGTAGGTATCAGCTAACCCTGAAACTCACAGAGCTTCCTGCACTAACAAAAGTAGCCTCTCCTCCCATTCTGATGAGGTTGGCCCTGTCTGGTTCAAAAACACTGTAAGTTCATCGAGTGGTCACCTTGCAAGGAGATGTCCTCATGGCCCACCCCATCTCAGCTCATTGACTCCAGACACACAACGAGAGTCAGATTCCAGCACACCCTGAGATCAAAGTCAGACCTGGGAAGAGAGGGCTGACATACCAAAAGCATTGCAAGGTTATGGGAGAGAAGAATTCTGAGAGTGTTGACAAGAGAAGAAAATAATTTTAGATCGGATCAAATTTATGTTACAGGTATCCTCACCAAAACTTCTGGATTCAGCATGCTATATGAAACAACTAGAACAGGTTTACCCGTCTTGCTTGATTGTCTGAAATGGAGTATCCATGGGGGCCCATGCACATGAAGTTCAGATGCTCTGCCTTCCTTAATGAGAAGGGAATCCAAAGGCTTAAGGAGAAAGGACTAGTAGAGAGGATTCATAATACCTGATCTACTCGCCCAGTTTTGGAAAGAGGAAAACAACAAAACAAAATACTCCACATGGTGGTGAGAAGAGTATTAGCATTCTGGAAAAATACTGAGATTTGAACCCATGCAGTCTGGCTCTGTAGGCCAAGGATGAGAGTTCGAGATGCTCCCACAGACAAGGGTTTCCTGAAGGGGTTAATCTTCCGAGGGAGCTGGGTTCTGATTCCCAAAATAAGCAGAAGGCTCATGTGTGACTGACAGTGCCTCATAGATCCCAGGGTCTTTAGGGCTAAAACACACAGGCACTAAAATGTTTGCACTTTTTTTTTTTTTTTAATTAACTTGTATGACAACAACAAAATCTAAGTCTGGGGAACAGAGGACTGACTTTAGTCATGATGATGGAGAATCACAGTCTTCACCCAATTCCCAGACCTGAGGCACCTTCCAGACCCAGAGCCCCTTGAGGAAAGGGAAGACCAGATGCTCTTGAGGACGACCCTGCTGAGTAATATTCCACATTTACCAGGGCAACTGGGCCCTAACAGGATTATTATTATCTCCTAGCTAATGCTAATCCCCAGAGCCTCCAAATGCCACCTCTGGTTAGCTCTGGTAGGTGTAAGCAAATTTATGGAAAACAGGTGATAGCAGGGCTCACTCACAGCAGGACCATTCATAGTGAGACTCATGGATCCTCGAACCCATTCTATAGTTATTTCCACAGTGCTCGAGTGCTTAGTTGTAGCTGAAGTCCTAGCAGAATAGTCACCGCTGGCTCCCTGACCTGTGATGTGAATCTCACTATGATAGGAAGGGTTAAATGGAAGTCTCTGGAACGATCCCTCTATACTGAAATAATAAAGGTGCTTTGTATATATTAAATCATTTAATCTTCACAATAAGCCTGTGATATAGGATCTATTATCATCCCCATTTACAGAGGAGGAAACTGAGGTGCAGGGAAGCTAAGCAATTTGCCCAAGTTGACCTAGCTAGTAAGACTGGATTCAAACCCAGGCAGACCTGCAGTCCATACACCATACATCAACTGAGATGTTTGCTGCAGAGAGAAGTAACAGAAAACAGGTGGTGGAGGGAGGAGGTTCTAAACACCGATGGTGCCTTTGTGAATATTGCAGAAATGACGGTTGTCGTGGCTGTTCACAGTGAGAGGAGTATAGATAGTGGGTATGTGCATAGGATTTGAAGCCAGACTGCATGGGTTCAAATCTCAGATTTAGCAGAAGACCTTGGGCAAGTTTCTTAACTTCTCTTTGGGTCAATTTCCCCATTTACAAAATGATAGTCCCACTTTGTAGCATTTTTATAAAAATTAAATGAGTTCACAGATAAAGTACCTGGAAGGTAGTGTTTGCTATTATCACCTTCCTTGCTTTATCATGTATATTTTTATGCAATTAACTGATTTTATATTTTATATCCTTTTGTTCTTTTTACAAGTTCTTTTTATAAGTTCTTTAATACAACTATTTTATATAGGTTGTATTAATGATGGTTAACCTTAAAACGTATTCCAAAGGTCACAGAATAACATGATGGGTTTGTTACTAACCTTGAGAAAGAATGTCCACCAGTCAGAAATCCTGAACTCAGAGCCAGAGTCAGACACTGCTGTGACTTTAGTTTCCTCCTTTTGAAGAGAGGGCGAGTGTGTTCACATTTTTACAAGGAATAGTGGCATTATCTCAGGCTGTAGGAAACTGCATGGCTTAAAGGTAGATTTTCTGTGGATGCTTTGCTGAAAAAGAAATTATGATCACGGTGAATGTTCAGTGATATTCATCTACGGTTATCCAATTTGTTATATTGGTCACTGACCCAAATGTGGATGGTAGTATTAAGTGCAGAGTTCATATGGTAATTATTTGTTTAATGACATTCTGATGTGTTTTTTCCAACACCATCAACCAATTCTCCAATTCTCAGCAGACACAGACTGGGTGTTCTACAAATTTAACTCAATTCTGATGCTGTCTACCTGCAGATAATCGTCAGTTCCCACAGGTTAAGGGCTCACTCCCATAAGACTGTTCCCACTTCAGATGCCAATCAAAAGTCTAGGTTTCCACTTGTGCTTCTGACCAACTAGCTGTAAATTAGAGGTTCCCAAAGCTCCTTCCTCAAGTCTAATTTGCTAGAACAGCTCACAGTACTCAGAGAAACATTTGCTTCTATTTATCAGCTTATTATAAAGGATATGAATGGAAGCCAGAGGAAGAAGTACATAAAGAGAGATATGGAAGGGTCCTGAGCTCAGGAGCTTCTGTCCCCGTGGAACTGGGGTGCACCATCCTCCCAGGTGTAAGTGTGTTCACCAAGCTCATCAAATCTTGTTGTTCAACAGTTTTCACAGAGCTTAATCTGCAGTGCCCCCTCCTCTCCTTCCCAGAGGTTGGTGGACGGGGCTGAAAGTTCCAGACTTTTAATCACTTGTCTTTCTGGTGGCCATCCCCGTCCTGAGGCTATTTAGGGGTCCCACCCTAGGTCACTTCTTTAACATCAACTCCGGTGTGCTCAAAAGGGGCTCCTTATGAATAATAAGACACTCCTATCACTTAGGAAATTCCAAGCGTTTTAGGAGCTCTGTACTAGGAGCCAGAGATGAAGACCAAATATATATTTCTTAATATAAATCACAGTATCACAGTCATCCATACCATTAGATTTAAGTTCCATGAAGACCCATTTTCTCTCTTGTTCACCAAGATATCCCCTGAGCTAGTGCAGGGTTCTGCACCTGGGATTATCTCAATAAATGTTGGCATTCATGACCCATTGGTTTTGAATATATCAGTATTATCTATTGCTGGATAACAAATTACTACAAATTTAGCAGCTTAGAACAACATACATTTATCTCCCAGTTTCTGTGGGTCAGAATTCCAGGCATGGATTCATTGAGTCCTCTACACCACGGTCTCCCCCTGGAATCTGTAATCACAGTCTTGGCCAGGGCTGCAGTCCTACCTCAAGGTTCGACCGGGGGACTCTCCACACGTAAGCTCACATGACCGTTGGCAGGAATTAGTTCCTTGCGGGTTGTTGCGCTAAGGACCCCAGTTTCTTGCCTGCTGGCAGTGGGAGGTTACCCTCGCCTCCTGCCATGTGGCCCTCTCCATAGGGCAGCTCACAGTGTGGCAACCTGCTTCATCAAAGCCAGCACGGAAGAGGGTCTGTCAGGAAGAGGGACATTGCAACCTACGTAACATACTAATATATGTGTCATCACATACATTCCATTACCTATTGGTCAAAGGCAAAACGTAGGACCCACCCACACTCAAGGGCAGAGAATTCTACAAAAGCATGGATACAAAGAGGCAGGGATCATTGGGCACCGTCTTAGAGTCTGTCTGCTTCCATAATTCGCCAGTAAATGCCCTCATCATGTAAGCTGTAGCTGTTCTCTAAAGAAGGCAGAATAGTTAATGGCTGAGAAAGGCCAGAGGATCCTCATTAGCTCAGACTTCACTAAGTCCCTGCTGTTGTCAGTTTGCACAGGGAACCAAAGGTCATCTTAAGATAAAAATATTCACGGGCGCCTGGGTGGCTCAGTTGGTTAAGCGACTGCCTTCAGCTCAGGTCATGATCCTGGAGTCCCGGGATCGAGTCCCGCATCGGGCTCCCTGCTCGGCAGGGAGCCTGCTTCTCCCTCTGACCCTCCCCCCTCTCATGTGCTCTCTGTCTCTCTCATTCTCTCTGTCTCAAATAAATAAATAAAATCTTTAAAAAAAAAAAAAAGATAAAAATATTCACTAATATTAAATTAGTCCCCACTCAAACAAACCTTTCTCCTCTTCAGGCTAGTGTACGTCCTCGTCCGTCTCATCTTGCCAAGAGCTGCCTCTTGCTCATTGTGTGAGTCTGCAATGCAAATAACGATCAAGCCAATCACACAGGTGCCTCGAAAGAAAATTATTTGAATAAAAAACAAAGAGAGAAAGAAAATTATTCGAGTACCAGAGCCTTAGAAGAGGCTCTTGGGAAAACTGATGAAGCCCTCAAATAATCTTGCAAAACTGATTCTTGTTTTGATCGTGTTGGGCAATTTAAGTATAAAATGTATCCTGCTAATCATACCATTTTGGGATAAATAAAATGAAAAAAACATCAGCAAAATATATCTTCTTTTTTTTTTCATTGTAAGAAAATTGCCTGGATGCAAAAATAACCTAGATAATCTAAGCTTACATGTAAGAAAAAATAAAACTGTCCCATAATTTTATTTTATTTTTAGTATTTATTCTAAATTTGGGTCTGTTGTGAGCTGTGCCTGGGTTCAAATCCTAACTATGTCCATTACTAGCTGTGTGATCTTGGGCAGGTTACTTAACTTTTCTGTGTCTCAGTTTATACAAATATAACAGGGAGAGGCTGGTAATAAAAGTGCCCATGTCATCTACTAGGCCGTCACCTACTTTGACCCTACTGACAAGCCTGTGAGGCCAATGTCAAGGCAGGTGCCTTTGACACTTGCAGCTGGGGCGAGATGTCCAGATGTCCCTTTTCTGCCTCCAACAGGCTGGGCCTCGGCAGCATAAACCAGAGTGGCTGAGTAATTAAGGGCAGGGGTAGCAGCAAGTTTAGGATAACTTCCTCTCTAACTGCTTTTGGAAAAAGTCCATCTAACACGAACCCACCTACAACAAAGACCAAATAATATACTTGCACCTCGCAAGATACAAGAGCATATAAGTAACTTTCCAAAGGTCAGCATATAGCAAGCAGTGGATTCAAAGCCAGCTGTAAGTCACTCCAAAGCCCAGTTTGATGCTTTTTTTCATGCACTTCTCTTTGCACAGCCCGGTGGGTTGGAGGATGGGCAGGGAGGACAGGCCTGACTGGGGGAAATGCAACAGCGCTCGGAAAATAAGGGGTCAGATCAATCGCCAACCCAAGAAAATCACTAGCCTTGCTTCCTTCCCTTCCTCAACTAACCCTTTCGTCTCTTAGCTCTCCCCTCCCTCCATCCCCACCTCTCATGTTCCTCCAGTGTGCTGCTTAAGAAGATTTTTGAATAGTACCCTGGAGATAAGGAAAAAGAAACAATCTAAATCAAAAAAGCAAGTAAATCGATATTGAACCATCTTCCAGCTGTTCTGTCTGAATGGAGAGAGAAACCCAAAACAAAGCCCAGGAGTGTTAAAGTTCATTTTCAAAACACAGTGCATGCAGTGTTCATTCTTAATGGACCCGTGGAGTGAGATAGAATCGAACGGAACTGAGGCGAGGGTCGCTGCTTGGCAGATCAATGACACGGACGTAAGTGGTGGAGTCCGCACGCAGGCAAACACAGCAAACGGAGGTGCTGTTTGGGGCTAGGAAGGATCAACAGCACCTTTGGAACCTGCAATTCCGAGCATGAAAAGGGCCCTTCTTGTCCGCAAGTCATGGCATCTCTGCTTCTTCAGATGTGAAGTAGAGAATAAGCAAAATCCTCGGAGGCCAAGCTTGGAATGAAAAGGAAAATGCAAGGCTGGAGTCCGAGCGGTATTGCTTTGGAAAACAAAGTCAGTGACGGGGAGGGAAGTATTATTCTCCAGCTGGGGCAGGGTACAAACTGGGACCGAAGCAACTCATGCTGCTGTGCAAATATTCTCATTCAGCTTTGACTGAAACTACAAGACTGCAGGTAACACACTAGGCAGTATTTACCTCTGTCTCACTGACAAAAGTACATGGGGAATTCAAAATCCTGGGCTTATATTACTCTTCTCAGTAAAATGAGGAAAGGGGATTAGAGAGTATTTATACCCCAGAAACCTCAGAAAAACAAGGAACAATAAATATCATCCAGGTGGGTCAAATATCTTAGGTTAAAAATCTAATCTCCCATAATCCTGATCACTACAGTTTCAATATTTCAGGGTAAAAAACTCTCCAACATAGGGGGTACCCGGGTGGCTCAGTCGGTTAAGCCTCTGGCTCTTGATTTCAACTCAGGTCATGATCTCAGGGTCATGGGATCGAGCCCCAAGTAGGGTTCCACCCTCAGCTGAGGGAGCCTCCTTCCCTCTCTCTCCCACTGCCCCTACCCACACTCGGGTGCACGCACACACTCTCACTCTCTAAATAAATAGAGTCTTAAAAAAAACCAAAAAACAAAAACCTCTCCAATATAGCTAACAATTTATTATACACATGTGAATACTTTCAAAAATATAACTTTGAGGGGCACCTGGCTGGCTCAGTCGGTGGAGCATGTGACTCTTGATCTTGAGGTTGTGAGTTCAAGCCTCATGCTGGGTGTAGAGATTACTTAAAAATAAAAATCTTCAAAATAAATAACATCTTTTAAAAAAAGATGTTATTTATTTATTTGACAGAGAGAGACACAGCGAGAGAGGGAACATAAGCAGGGGGAGTGGGAGAGGGAGAAGCAGGCCCCCCGCTCTGAGCAGGGAGCCCGATGCGGGGCTCAATCCCAGAACCTTGGGATCATGACCTGAGCCAAAGGCAGACGCTTAACGACTGAGCCACCCAGGCGCCCCTAAAAATCTTTAAAAATATACACATAACCTTTAACCTTGAGTCTATAACATCTACAAAGTTTGTAAAACACGTTTGTTATATGTATCAGATTATAAATTACATGCATTGGAATGTTATGGGAAATCAGATGTTCTTACTGTCTTTGATCATACTCCCTAGAAGCAGAGCTTGAGACAGGGATTGGAAAGCACACAGTTTACTAAAGGAGTACACTTGGAGAAAGGGAGGGAGGGAGGACAGGGCAGGAGAAGGAGCTAAGCCAAGGCAGGGTCTCAGCTGGAGAGGAGCTTCCGAAAGATCCCACAGGGAGCTCTGCAGTGTGAATTGCATCGCGGAGTTGGTCTCATTTTGTGGTCAGGGAAGCAGGCCTTCATACCTTTGTGTCAACTGGTCATTGGCTGCTGGTTCCCACCAGGGATGGGTGTAACTTCCTGGGTGGGGTGGCTCCCTTTGGGCTGAGGGCAATTCTGCAGAGAAGGGGGCAGCAGGGAATGCTTAGCAGCCCCAGCTCACAGCACCTGGTGGGGGGGGGGGGGCACGCGCCAAACAAGGCATGTGGGGGGCGCACCCGCAGCAGCCGGTAAGCCCCCTACAGCTGCAAAATGAACGCACTTGCCTGGGGATGAGTAACCCACTGTCTAGAACCCCACGAGCTTGGTATGAAGGGATCTTCACCACTATCCGTATGGTATAGATTTCCCGGTGGTCAGTCACTGTATTAGCTTCCGCCATTTAAGTCTGTCTGAAATAAACACTTTGGCAGATTCCAATCCAAATACAAGAGGAATCTTCATTTTTCCACAGCTACAGACAAAAACAATTCAAAATGGATAAGAGTAAATAATATTAAAAATCAAACAGTAAAAACCTGGAAGAAAATAAAATTATTTATCATCATTCTCAAGGGGGGGGCGATTTTTTTATGCCTGGAAGTAAGGAGAAAAAAAAATCATAAAGGAAAAGATCAGCAGTTTTTACTGCATAAAAACATAAAACTTCTATCCATCAGGGAAAAAGAAACAGCTCTTCATAGATGAAGTCAAATAGTAAACAACAATTAGGAAAGAATGCTTCTGCAAATTTGAAAAAAAAAAAGAAATCCTTGACGAATAAAGATTGCTAATTTGGCAAGGGGAGCATTTTCACAGCATGCTCCTTGCCAGATTCTGGAATAAAATCCTCACCCAGCAAAAGGGATTAAAATATTCCTTTTCAAGTGTCCCCGGGGACTCTCCTTGCACAAATGACTTCGTTGTTCTGTACCTCAGTTTCTTTATCTGTAATATGGTGATGATGATGATAATAATAACAACAACAACAACAACATGGGGCTAACAACAATAGTTAATACCTACCTCTTTTTTTCTTGTTGTCATTCTTAGGGCTGCAAGAACCAGGTGTTCTACAAACGATTAATTGCCCGTGCTTATAAAAAGAGGACATCAAGAGCAAAGGGAGCTACCATGGGTGACACAGCACAAGTATCAGGGGGATAATTGGAAGTGGGGTTATAGAGTGAGGGTGTGTATCCTGTTAGCTGCTCCCATGCCCTGGCATGAAGCTGTCCTTGGCAGAGCCAAAGTTCTAGAACTTAGGTCAGGGATCTGCCAGAGGACCCTTGACACCAAGAGAGAATTCTTCCTTACCTATTATGGTAGAGACAAAATTGGTTTCTTCTCAGGCTCCCTTGTTAGATATGGTCATGCCACCAAATTCTAGCCTATAATGTATGACAGGAAGTGACGTGTACCATTTCTGGGCAAGCACCCATCACATTCGGTCACATTCTCCTTTCCTTTTCACCAGCTGGAATCTGGATGTTGGAGACGCCACTCAGACCATGCAGACAATAATGGGTCTTTTGATAGGGTTAGCCACTAGGTGGAGAGAGCTTAAGTCCCAGAGTACTCTGTGGAACAGAGCCACCTACCAACCGGGAACACACACACACCGGGTAGTTTCATGAGCAAGAAACAAACTTCCATATTCATGCCGCTAAATGATTGGGACTTATTACAATGTGGCCTGCCTTGATACAGTAATGTTGAGCTAAACCTGTTCATAAATCATACTCAAAGCCTTTCCTATAGAAACATCCTAGGCACTGCAGAACAGCAACCCTCCCAACAAACAGGAGGAGGGTCCCTAGAATTCCCACTGTTAGAATCATTTGTTTGGGTTATACCTAGCAAAGTTATGAAAATAGAAATAGGCAGTAAACTAAATTGTAAAAGGTTCCATTCTTTGCGTTTTAAGGACAGCCTTCTGTTGCACCTGATTTTCTTTTTTTTTTTAAAGATTTTTATTTATTATTTAACAGAGAGAGAGAGCACAAGCAGGGGGAGTGGGAGAGGGAGAAGCAGGCTCCCTCCTGAGTAGGGAGCCTGATGCAGGGCTTGATCCCAGGATGCTGGGATCATGACTTGAGCCAAAGGCAGATGCTCAACCGACAGAACCACCCAGGTGCCCCCTGCACCTGATTTTCTTGAGGAAGGTACATTATAACAGGTTGACATTCCTGATCAACAGTCTAAAGCTAAACTTTTAAAAAGTGATGGGCATCATATTTAATTAATTATTAACTCTTTAACTGCCTAGCTTAAAGCTTTCCAAAATAGATTAGCATCAATTTAATAGGACAACTGTTGGAAACATACCAACTTTATTTAAGGTATTTCTAGAGAAAGTCATGATTGATTGATTGATTAGCCACCATGGTCCAGATGCTGATCTACATACTTTAAATACATTATATCCAATCATCACAGAAATTCCCAAGGCACCTTACAGAAGTGGAAATTGAGACTTAAGAGAGGTAAGCAATTTGTCTAGGATCACCTACCTGATAAATCAGAGGTAGATGTGTATAGATTCAAAGCCTCTATGCTCACCTTACAGCCTCCTGGTTCAGAAATTGAAGGGCATGGGCAGAGATTTTGATGGAAAACTAGAGGCTGGGGTGCCTGGGTGGCTCAGTCGATTAAGTGCTTGCTTTCAGCTCAGGTCATGATCCCAGGGTCCTGGGATTGGGCCCCACATCGGGCTCCCTGCTCAGCAGGGAGCCTGCTTCTCCCTCTCCCTCCGCCTGCTGCTTCCCGTTTGTGCTCTCTCTGTAAAATAAATAAAATCTTTAAAAAAAAAAGAAAGAAAGAAAGAAAGAAAACTCAAGGCTGGCCCTCAGAGGAGGCTGCTTGGTTTTGGACCTTGAGGGATAGGTTTCTATGGTTGAGAGCAACAGGAAGCAGAAGTCGGTCCACTGCATGTTGTCGAAAGGTCATACCATGAACCACTGGCTGGATATTCCAAGTACGAACTGTTTTAAATACGACGGGTAGCCTACAAAGAACAGATATTAAATCATTACATGTACTGAGCACCCACTATGTGTCAGGCAACATTCCAAATACTTTACATGGATTTACATGGATTCTACCGTGCAATCTGCACGAGACCCCTTTGAAGTAAGGACTATTATTATCTCCATCTGATGGCTCAGGAAATGAGGCACAGAGAGACTAAGTAACTTATCCAAGCTTTAGAAGTGGCAGAGCTAATGTTAACGTTGTCAGGCCCCAAAGCTCACATCTTCACCCCTATAGTATAGTGCTCCCTGAAACAGCAAATAATAAAATTTCATGTCCTGTAATTCTTCTTTTTCTTTTCTTTTCTTTTTCTTTTCTTTTCTTTCCTTTCCTTTTCTTTTCTTTCTTTTCTTTCTTTTTTCTTTTTTTTTGAGAGAGGGAGAGCAAGTGGGGGAGGGGCAGAGTGAGAGAGAGAGAGAGAGAGAGAGAGAATTTTAAGCAGACTCCACGCCCAGCATGGAGCCTGTCTCGGGGCTCGATCCCACAACCCTGAGATCGTGACCTGAGCCGAAATCCAGAGTCCAACGCTTAACTGACTAAGGCACCCAGTTGCCCCCATAGTTATTCTTATCACTGTCCTGCACAGCAGGTGCCCACTCCTACCTAGAATTAGCCTGCAGTCATCATCACACTCGGGCAAATCTCTCTCCCATTTTCATGTCTCATAGACGTAGAGGGCTAGCATGATGTAATGGTAAGAGGAAGGATGTTAAGAGCCAGTCTTGGAGATGAAATGCTGCCTCTTTAAATTACTGGCTGAGGAATTACTTAACGTCCCTGAGAGTCCATTTTCTCAGCCGAAGAATAGGTTCCCATCAACAATAAGGTAACACCATAAGCCCTGTAATACCTATTAGGTAAGCAGGTAATACGGAACAGATAATCCCTATTAAGGCGATACCTAGTAGCATGCCTGGAGCACGGGTCCATGTTCCCCACGTGTCGGTTTCCTTCCCTCCTCCACGATTCTAGTCCTGCACTCTGCCTACCCCCATGTGAGCAGAAATTGCTGAGTTGCATTCATTCTGCTGTGTGGATTTGAGCTGTCAGAGGTCAGCACTCTCCTTTCTTTTGCTAGCACTGTTATAATTTGCATCCTCTAGTTTTGTATGCCCCTCCTCTGAGACTCTGAGGACCTGGCTGACTCCAGACGGAAACGTGAACCATTTTTATTTTACTAAGAGGAAAGCTGAGACACGACGCAAGATCAATGGTTTTTCCGGGAAAATTCGAGAGAAATTCCAAATTTTCTTCCTTTCCCACAGTCCTTCCCAGTGTTCGAACTGCTCCCCCTGGAAACCAGATGGCGGCAGCTGGCAATCAGGAACCCCTGCATGGTGCACAGTGTTCAGCAGGAGCCAGCTGGGCCTGGATTTCCAGTCATCACATCTTCTGAAACCCCCTCAAACTGCCTCTCCTGAGGGACGGCAGTTTTAGCGCAAGAGTCCATTTTATTCTGAAACAATTACCAAGCAGGAGGCGTACCCAGCCTGTGGCACTGGACAGGAGTGAGTGATGGGCTGCCTCTGATTTATGTCCATCTGTCCCTTTGAGAAAATGCTCATTGCTAGGTGATTTAACCTCTTGTATCAGCCTCTATTTTTAGCCTCCAAGTGAGTGATGAATCAGGCTATAATCCGACAGTCTGCTTACAGGCACACTTAAGGCAAATTAAATTATGACGCCTCAGACATCACATACATTTCTAAAGAATAGAGCCAGAATGCATTATAGCCTAAATTTTTTTCTAAAGGACCCATTATACATCATAAGGTCGAATGTGACTTTAAAGTTTCCTCCAATTTTATTTTTATTTACTTATTTATTTATTTATTAGATTTATTTGTTTATTTATGAGAGAGAGAGAGCAAGCAAGGGGTAAGGGTAGAGGGAGAGGGACAAAAAGAATCCCAAGCAGACTTCCCACTGAGCGAGGAGCATGACACAGGGCTCGATCTCAGGACCCCAAGATCATAACCTGAGCTGAGATCAAGAGTCAGATGCTTAACCAACTGAGCCACCCAGGCGCCCCAAGTTTCCTCCAATTTTAATCAAGCCTCACATGCCCCCGCAGCTTTTTCCAAAAGCTGGAGATAGAAATGATTTCTCTTGGATATTATTATGCTGTGAGCTCAAACACTGCCGGTAGAAACAAAATTCTCAATCATTCGATACATATGGAGCACCTACTCTATGACAGGTATTGTCTTGGCACTGGGGAGACAATGGTGAACAAAAGCAAGACATAATCCTTACCCTCGTGGAGCTGGTTTAGTGAGGAGGTAGATGTTAACCAAATAATCAAATAAATAAATGGTAAGGGCTGAGTGCTGAAATTACATTATTAGGTCTCTGATTCTGTCTCTCTCCATCCATCTCTTAGCTCTGCTGTCTTCTCCTTGGCTTCCTCTTCCAGCATCCTCTCCCTATGTGACTAAGATGGCCACTTGCAGCTCCTGACTACTGTGGTGCTAATAAATAATGATCCCAGAGGAACGATTATCCCCCAAACTCCAGCAAAGTCCCAGGGAAGATGATTGGCTTGGTTGAGATCACATGCTCATTCCTATACTTGTATGGAGACTGGGAAAGGAATAATCTGATTGGCCAGACCAGGTCACATGTGTACTCTCTAGGTGGGGAAAGGAGGGGCAGTGTTAGTCTCCTTGGCACCGTATGGCTGAGCAGGATTACCACGGCATGGGAGAAGGTAGTTTCCCCAGTGAAAGAATGATGGGCTAATCAGTGTTTGTCCACCAAAATGTCAGAGGGATGATGTTTAAAGTCAGTCAAGTAAGAGAAGAAAAGAAGTAGCATTGTTAAGTTATGCTTTTTCTGTGTTGCATCGGGCTCCTCTGAAGCATACAGCACGTTAGAGAGAGACTTTCAGAACCACCCAGACATGGACTCAAATCCTGTCTCCCTTATGTCTTAGTGGCCTTGAACAGGTCATCTACCTTCTCTAAGACAGTTTCTTTACCGGTAGCATGGGGATAATAATTCCACCTACACAAGATTGTTGGGGAGATAAATGAGACCATGTAAACAAAGAAGTACAGTACTGGGAGAATTGGGAGGTGCTTGGTGGATGTGCGTATTTAGAAGTCTCCCTGAGGTATCATGTTGTATAACAAATATTGTAGACAGGCTCCTAACTTGTGGGGTGGAGGGAGGGAGTGGTGTTTGGAGACAAAAGGAAGAAAAAATATATAAACAAATTAACAAGCATAGATTCATATTCTGAAAAGTGCTCTGATGGAAGTAAACAAGAAAACCACCAACAAAAAATCTGATAATGAGTGGAAGCCTCCTTTAGATAGGATAGACCGGGATGGCCTCCCTAAGAAGGTGACATATGAACTGAGTCCTGAAGGCAGAGAGATTACCAGACAAAGAGTTTGGGGAGGGGGTTCTAGAGAGAACAGAAAGGGCAAAGGCCCTGAGGCAGGAAAGGGATGGGCATATTCAAGGAACAGAGGGAAGACCAGTGGCTGGAATGGTGAGATTAAAGAGGTAGATGGGAAACAGATCAGAAAAGGCCTTGCAGGGTGCCTGAATGGCTCAGTCGTTAAGCGTCTGCCTTCGGCTCAGGTCACGATCCTGGAGTCCCGGGATCGAGTCCCGCATCGGGCTCCCTGCTCAGTGGGGAGTCTGCTTCTCCCTCTGCCCCTCCCCCCTCTCATGCTCTCTGTCTCTCTCATTCTCTCTCTCTCAAATAAATAAATAAAATCTTTAAAAAAAAAAGAAAGAAAAAGAAAAGGCCTTCCAACATTTAGTAAGAGTTTCAAGTTCCATGCTCAGTGATATACCTGGTTAAAGTTCTAGTAAGATCATTAGAATTATCCAGTGTAGAACAGAATGGATAAGGGCATGTGAAGGGAGACCAGCTAGGAGACCATTGTGATAATCTGTGATTGACAGTGGGGACATAGCCTAAGGCAGTGGTAGTGGAGATGGGGAGAAATGCATGGATTAGAGATATGTTTTGGTTGTAGGACCAGGAAGCCCCTGGGATGAATTTGTTACGTGGGAGAGGAGGAAAAAGGAGGAATTAAAGATAAATCTTGACTCTGAGGTTTGAGCAACTACTTGGGCAGATGTGGGACCATTTACTGAGATGGAGAAGTCTTGGGAAGAAACAGGTTTAAGGTACTGAGTTTGAGGTGCCTATAGGGACCAGGTGACAGTGGATTAGACAGTCAGATGAACAAGGCTGGGTCTCAAGGGAGAGCTCAGGGCCGGGGTACAAACTGCAGATCATGGGACTAGACGAGATCATCAGGAAAGATGGGAAATAAGAGAAGGGGGAAAGCCCCAGCCTCGAGGCTCTCCCGCATGAGCCTTGAGACTCATAGAGAAAGAGTCAGCCAGGAAGAGAAGCCATGACCCAGGAGGGGAATGAGAAGAGTTGAGGTGATAGATAGCAAGAGAGAAAAATATTTCAAAAAGAAGGAAGCAGTCGGCTCTGGTATGAGCTGTGAGAGATTAGTGAAATGAGCTTTACATTTAGGAGGGAAAAAAAAATCTACTCTTTACAGGATTGCTAGCAGACTGATCTCTTTCTAAAACAGATCTGATAATGTTACTCCCTTGATTACAAAATTCAGTGGCTCACCACCAACTCCTTAGCAAGGCATATTGGCCTGCTTCTTCCCAGCTTGGCCTCCATCTGCTCTCATTCCCCACTCCTTTGCCCAAGCTTCCTCTGAGCAGCAACCACAGGCTGGTCCTGCCTCTCTTAGCAACACCGCTCTCTGGGTCTGTGCAGTTTCTTGGACCTGCGTGGACCTGCCTGTCTCCTGATGGATGCTGCCTCCCTGACCCAGCCGTGATTCTACCTCCAGACCATGGTGTTTGAGCCATTCTCTAGGATCTCACAAAAATCCCCTGCTTGGCTCTCTAATACAGCACTCCTCAGGTTGCATTAGAATTGTTTCCCAGTTGGGGCACCTGGGTGGCTCAGTCGGTTAAGCATCTACCTTTGGCTCAGGTCATGATCTCAGGATCCTGAAATCAAGTCCCACATTGGCCTCCCTGCTCAGTGGGGAGTCTGCTTCTCCCTCTGCCCTTTCCCTCCCTCTGCCCCTCCCCTCCCCCTGCTCCTCCCCTCCCCTCCCCTTGTGTGCATGTGCACTCTCTCTCAAATAAATAAAATCTTTAAAATAAAAAAAAAAGAATTGTTTCCCGATTGATCTCACCCATTAGACTATGAAGTTCTTTATAGTTGGGACTGTGTTCTGTGCATCATTAGTGCCCAGCATAATACCTAATCTACAAGAGATGCCTACTAGGTATTTGTTGAATAAATTTCCTAAAGACTATTATTTCAAATAGAAGTTCTAACAATTCTTAAAGGAAAAGCAAAGTTAAAATGTATCTTTTGAACCTGAATACACATACAAGTCCCCTTGCTCAAAAAATCATCTCAAAAGCTACCAACACTCCTGGCTGTGGGCTGAATTGTGTCCCTCACCCCCAAACCCCCAAATATGTTGAAGTCTTAACTCCCAATACCTCAGAACAGGACCTTGTTTGGAAATAGGGTCTTTATAGAGGTAATCAAGTTAAAATGAGGCCCATAGGGTGAGCCCTAATACAATATAACTGGAGTCCTTATAGAAAGGAAAAATTTGGACAGAGACATACAGATACACACAGAGGCAAGCCACAGGGAGAATGCCATGTGAAAATGGAATATCTATAAGCCTAGGAGTGCCTGAGGCTGCTGGAAGCTAGGAGAGGCCTGGAATGTGCCTTCCCTAGCACCTTCAGAGGGATCCTGGCCTTGTGACACCTTGATTTAGGACTTCTGGCCTCCAGAACCGTGAAACAACACGTTTCTGTTGTTTTAAGCCACCCGGTTTTGGGTACTTTATTATGGCGCCCTGGGAAATGAATACACTCCCCAACATGGAGAGAGCCCAAATTTGCTTTGTCACTTTGGCACTCTATAAACTTAACTCTTTATGCTAAAGAATGAAAAAATACAGGGAAAAAAAAAAGAGCACTCTCCTCAATTTTGCCTGGGAATTGAAAAGAATCTCCAAAGACTTTTTTTAACCAGGTTTAAATTAATCTACATTTTGTATTTTTAGTGATACTAAATTAACTCAATGCATTTTGATAATGTATGTAGAAACTGATTATATTAATTTGAATGCTATATTTTTATTCAGTAAAAGAAAGTTAAGCATTTTTTCTGCTCATTTTATAAATTTGGATGAATCTCATTATTAAATAAAATAGTGTATTAAATAAAAAGTTTGGGGGCACCTGGCTGGCTGAGTCGGTGGAGCATGCAACTGTTGATCTTGGGGTTGTGAGTTTGAGCCCCACGTTGGGTGTAGAGATTATTTAAAAATAAAATCTTAAAAAAAAAGTTATTTATAAAAACTGTAAAGTTCTGGACTGAAACAGTGAGACGGTGGATAGTTAAGTTTGTATCGGGCACCTCGGTGGCTCAGTTGGTTAAGCGTCTGCCTTCGGCTCAGGTCGTGATCCCAGGGTCCTGGGATCGAGCCCCGCATCGGGCTCCCTGCTCGGCAGGAAGCCTGCTTCTCCCTCTCCCACTCCCCCTGCTTGTGTTCCCTCTCTCGCTGTGTCTCTCTCTGTCAAATAAACAAATAAAATCTTTAAAAAAAAAAAAAGTTTGTATCAACTTGGGGCGCCTGGGTGGCTCAGTCGGTTAAGTGGCTGACTCTTGATTTTGGCTCAGGTCATGATTTCAGGATCCTGGGATGGAGCCCCACGTCGGGCTCCACACTCAGAGGGGAGTCAGCTTAAGATTCTCTCTTTTCTTCTCCCTCTGCCCCTCCCCCCCCCTCTAAAATAAACAAATAAATCTTAAGGAAAAAAAAAAAAGGTTGTGTCAACTTGACTGGATGCCCAGAGAGCTGGTAAAGCATTATTTCTGGATATGTCTGTGAGGGTGCTTCAGGAAGAGGTTAGTACTTGGGTTGGTAGACTGAGTAAAGCAGTCACCAAAGCAGGTGGGCATCATCCAATCTGTTGAGGGCCTCTGTGAAACAAAAAGGCAGAGGAAGGGCAAATTTGCTCTTTACAGGAACTGGGACATCCATTTTCTCCTATCCTCAGAGGTTGCTGTTCCTGGTTCTTGGGTCTTTGAACTCAGACAGTGGCTTTCTTGGTTCTCCAGTTGGCAGACAGCAGGACTGGGGACTTCTCAGCCTCCATAACTGCATAAGCCAATTCCAACAATAAATCTGTTATATATATCTTTATATACACACACACACACACACACACACACACACACACATATATATATATATATATATCCTATTTTTTCTGTTTCTCTGAGAACTCTAATACATATGGGGAGGTGAAAGTTTCCAGAATCCATGGGGAGATGACAGAGAAATTATCATTGACTGATTTGAATAAAGAAGAAAAAAGATAAGAAGTTCATACTTTGGGGAGGCATTACTCACTCTAACCAAGAAAACAAGCCACTTTGAGTGTTTACAATAGAGAGAATTTAATACAGGGAACTGATTACACATAATGGGAGAGCTAAGCACCAAATAGGACAATGAGGCAAACCTGAAATTAACAACCAAAGGAGCCACTACTGTCTCAGGCTGGAGCAGGTTTCTCAGTCTGGGCACTACTGATATTTTGGGGTAGACAATCCTGTTGTGGAGGGCTGTCCTGTACCTCATAGGATGTTTAGCCTTTATCTCTGGCCTTTATCCACTAGGTGCTAGAAGCATCACCCATGCAAGTTTTAACAACCAAAAAGTTTTCTGGACATTGCTAACTGTCCCTTGAGTTGTAGGGAGGGAGGAACAGGGAGGAGGGTAGACAGAAATGTTACCGGTTGAGAAACACTGAGCTAGAGGGACGAAAGGAGGAGGTGGTATTACCAGAACCCAGGGTCATCCAGGGTCACCCAGGAAAAGCTGGAACCACGAGGCAGAGGGGTCTGTCCAGTGAAAGTTAGAGGCAGGAAGAAGAGGCCCCAGATAGAAAGGGAAAGGGAGAAATACATTGGCTTCTTCTTGCCCCTCGGTCTCCTGCAGGCTCGTGCTGCCTTCCTGACATACAGAGCAAATCAAAGGCAAGGAATGGTTCTGAGCATGCAGGCCTAGACTCAGTACAAGGATTACCTTAAAACTTTGATTCTAAATGAGGACAAAAATTTAAATCTGAGGTCGAACTTTGAGACTGGTGCTCATTCAATGTGCCAGATCACCAGATGATTGCTGTACATTATCCAGAGGCAGCTTACTGTGACACCAAAGCAATCCCTCACTTGTACAGCAGGTACCTTCCAAGCCCCTGGAAGGGTCCTAAGAATGTGTTCAACACACTCCCATGTTCTAGTAAAATTCGTATCACACTTCCCGTCATGTGGGGTGGAATGGAGAGGGTGTGGATATTTTGAAGATCTGGTTAAAGGAAAGTTGAGGTGGGTATCAGCTCTATCCTTGGACCTGAGCAACAGGGTCTCCTGTCCTGGGCCCCACACTTTAGAGGGCCTCACTCTGGCTCTCCTACTGCTGCACCCCTGCCCTTGAGATGAGATGCAGCATCAAAGGGAAATGCCCACCCAGAATTTATGCCCTCCCATTCTTGCCCATACTTTGAGTACCTTGGACCCTAGAATTCCCTGCCCAAATGGCCCTGGGCCTGCTTCCAGGATCTACACGGGCCTCTCCCCTCAGTCCAGCCTTCTGAGAGTGGACCATACTGTACACATCCATACTTCTAGGTCCAAGAGGTGGCCAAGACATGGCTGGTTGCTGGAGGTTATGGATATATCTTGGATGTGTGGACCAGATTGTCCACAGATGTTTGTGAGAGATTTCTCATGGTATGGAATGGAGTTAGGAATGGGAACAAGAGCGGGGTCATAAACAAGCAATAAAATCAATAGAAACCATTCTGACACTGAGAAGCACATTATAAGCCAAAATAATAAATTGTTTCAAATTATACCCAAAGTAGGAATTCATTAAGAGGAAGAAATACATTTTGAATAGAAGTAAAGAATAGGCTTTTATATTGTTTGATAGTCTATTCTTGATCTAACATGAATACTGGCATCATAAGCCACCAGCACCATGGGGTTACCATAAGCAAACTGGTTAATGAGAGTCATCAGTTCAAAAAGTATCTAAATTTAGTTCCTGTGCAAGAAAACTTGAAACGTGCATGAAATCTTACAGCTCATATATGAAAGAAATTTGATAGAGGGTTTCCCAAATTTGACAACAATCTTAAAAATTTACATGACTTACCAACAACCAGCGGAAAAACCTTTTCTAATATAACAACAATAAAAAAATATTCAATCATGCTAAAGGAAAAACCGATTTATCTTTCTTTTTTTTTTTTTTTAAAGATTTTATTTATTTATTTGAGAGAGAGAGAGAGTGAGAGAGAGAGCACAAGAGGGGGTAGGGTTAGAGGGAGAAGCAGACTCCCCACTGAGCAGGGACCCGATGTGGGACTCGATCCCGGGACTCCGGGATCATGACCTGAGCCGAAGGCAGTTGCTTAACCAACTGAGCCACGGAGGCGCCCTCGATTTATCTTTCAATAGAAAATGCTATTACAAAATCATTGTCCTATAAAGACGTATATACAGGGTACCTGGGTACCTGGATACCAGGGGTATGGGCCACTCAGTTGAGCGGCTGACTCTTGGTTTTTGGTTCGGGTCATGATCTCGTGGGTCATGAGTCCTGCATCAGGCTCCACACTCAGCAGGACGTCTGCTTGAAGATTCTCTCCCTCTGCCCCTCCCCCCCACTCTCTCTCTCCCTCTCTCTCTCTCAAATAAATAAATCTTTTAAAGAAAAAAGAAGTGTATACAGGTATGTCACAAAAAATATAGAGATAAAGGTATTAAAGAGCTATATCAAGCTGTCAAATAATAAAGATTATTTTTCTAGATTTTTGTGGCATTTGTGAGCTTTTCAAATTTTGTCATTTGCTATAATTTCTCTTCTCATTTTAAGTATTATTCAACTTCATACTTAATTTTTTTTTAGAGAGGAAGAGAGAGCGAGGTGGGGGAGAGGGAGAGGGAGAGAATCTTAAGCAGGCTCTACACCCAGTGCGGAGCCCGACATGGGGCTCGATCTCACAACCCTGTGATCATGACCTGAACTGAAATCAAGAGTCAGACGTTTAACTGACGGAGCCACTCAGGTGCCCCCATTCTCAATTTTATATTCATAATTTTCCATTCTCTTTCCTAAGGAAGGAACCCACCTATCCCCAAATTGTATAAGCTTAGTGTCCACAAAATCTGAATCTTTCCCTAGCATCATAATTCATTATGAAGTGTTTGGGTGTGAAGAGGTAAAGTGAGCGTGCTGTCAAGAAACGACCTTGGTGCTTTGGAGTCAAAGACACAGTTTGGAATAAAGAGGACCAATAGCTTTACTGCTTTGCCGCAAAAAGGGGGCTGCAACAGGCTATGGCTTCCTAACGTTACAAGCCCGCCCAGAGGAAGGGGCTGGGAGGGTATTTGTTTATTTATTTATTTGAGAGAGAGAGAGAGAGCAGAGTGGGGAAGGGCAGGGGCAGAGAGAGGGGAGCGAGAATCCCAAGCAAATGCCCCGCTGAGCATGGAGCCGAACGCAGGGCTCTATCTCATGACCCTGAGATCAGCACCTAAGCCAAAATCAAGAGTCTGAGCCTCAACGGAGTCACCCAGGTGCCCCAAGGCTGGGGGCAGGGATGGTTTAAAGGGAAATACAGGATCGAGCCAGTTTGACAGGAATTGTGTGAGTGCTGTCAGCCTCATTGTTTGTTTTCAGGCTGGTACCGGGTTCCTGAAACAAAAGGCTAAGGGAGGAGGGGAGATTTGCGGAAGAGAGGGACAAGGTTACTTTAAAATGGAGATTTGCTGAAGCATCAGTGCAGCCATTTTGATTTTTGTTCCACTTTATCCTTGTAAGCGGCTTCCAGAGGGGCTTCGGGGTTTTGTCTGGGGAAATGGATAGAAAATTATCTGAGTGGGCAGCTCATCCTGACCTGCAAGATGTCAAGATGTATTATTGCAAGGTAAACAAATCAGCAGATGGGACTTCCGGAATGATTTTCAGATGACTCAATTTTGTCCCCGTTTCTCCTGGTTTTTGTCCTGTAGTCATGGTGGCAGCTGATTCTGGAGGGTGACCTGGGCAAGGGGCAGATGACTGTTAGCCTGACTCCACAGTTTCTCAGAGAGCAAAGAAAGACAATGGTTAAAAAACAAAGCCAAAAAATAAACCAGCGGTCTGTCAGAACGCGCTATCAATCCTGACAAAGAGCTGGTATCTGTTTGGGAGCCCCAAGGACAATCCCTGAAGCAGACAAAGCAGGGTTGGGTATAAAGCAACAGGAACCCAAGCACACTGGTTTTGTTGGCAAGACTACAGGCAGCAGCGCCAAGACCATTCTTCTCGTTGAACAAAGCACAGGGATTCATCCTTACTGTGTAATTTATTATTTCTTTTAAAGTGAAGACATTTCACCCCGATGGGCGTTAGGTTTCTGAGCACTCACGTTTCCTCAGAAATAGCTACCAAGATTTGTGGATGTGATTTCTACCTGAACTGGTGTAGTCTGAGGACTGGTAAAAGGTGGGCTGCCCTGGGCAATACCGCCTGTCCATTTTCCAGCCAAGTTCTTTTCATGGCTCAAAAACTTTGTGGTGAAATAAAGTGGGTTGAACACAGGCTTTTATCTCTTCTCCCTTCTGAAATCCCCATAACATCACTGTAAAAGAATAAAATAGGTCTATGGGGCGCCTGGGTGGCTCAGTCGGTTAAGCAACTGCCTTCGGCTCAGGTCATGATCCTGGAGTCCCAGGATCGAGTCCCGCATCGGGCTCCCTGCTCAGCAGGGAGTCTGCTTCTCCCTCTGACCCTCCCCCCTCTCATGTGCTCTCTCTCTCTCTCAAATAAATAAATTTAAAAAATCTTAAAAAAAAAAGAATAAAATAGGTCTAAATCTACAAGGACAAAAAGAATGAGAGAGAAGATGACAGCAGGCTGAAGACTCAACAACATCTGGAAGTTGTAGCCCTGAGAAGCGGGGCTCAGCAGGACAGAGAAAGCTGGGTCCTCAATACTGGCTCGGCTCCTATCACTTTAGAGCAGAGCAGACAGCTTCCACAGATTAATTCTGAATGTACATTTGACGGGAGTATTTTCTTTAAAGTGGATCACTTAAGTTCATCGGAAGCAAGTCAGTTGTTACCGCAGATCCACTCCTTGGCCAAGAAGCGTTCTTTCTGGAGAGCCTGGGCTTGGGAGCCAGACCTCGAGCAGAGGTAAAGGAGAAGCAGCTCTCCCTGAGACACAGAGGCTGAAGGAAGGACAGAGCGGTTTCCCCAGGGGAAAGCTGGGGGAATAGTAATAACAGCTCATAAATAAACTCTGGGTCAAGCAGTGTTCAAAACACTTTATAGGGCGCCTGGGTGGCTCAGTCGGTTAAGCGACTGCCTTCGGCTCAGGTCATGATCCCGGAGTCCCGGGATCGAGTCCCTCATCGGGCTCCCGGCTCGGCGGGGAGCCTGCTTCTCCCTCTGACCCTCCCCCCTCTCATGCTGTTTCTCTCTCTCTCTCTCAAATAAATAAATAAATAAAATCTTAAAAAAAAAAACCTCTCTCTCAAATAAATAAATAAAATCTTTAAAAAACAAACAAACAAAAAAACCCACTTTATACACACTATCTCAATTAATCCTCATAACAATCATGTGCTGGAGGTACCTGTATCTCCTTACTTTACTTATAAAAACCTGAGACACTGAGTTTAAGGACATTCCCCCAGGTCACCTAGTTAGTAAGTGGCAGAGCTAGAGACGGACCCGGTCTGGCCATAGTGAGAGGGAGACACGGATCCCAAGTGGCAAAACCATTACTGGTCTACTACTGAGAGAGCCGTGATGTATGTTCCAAAATTTTCATTAAATTGCGTGGGCTGTATGCAGCATTATCGTATTTCCAACAGGTACAATGTGGGAAAAGAAAGTGACGTAATGCCAAGCTTGTCACTTTTGAGCCCCAGCAGGATCCCTATAGATACAGGTCTGTGATAGTCTGAATAATGGCCCCCTCAAAAGATGTTGTGTCTCAAGCCCTGGAACCTACTACCATATATGGTAAAATGGACTCTGCAGGTGTGATTGAATTAAGGATCTTGAGATGGGGATTCTCTAATCCTCACAGAAGACTCTGGGCCTCTTGTATTTCCACAGCACAGACCATGAGGTAAGGAGCCCACAGACGAGACACCCCTCTGCAAATGCTACATCACTGTTCCAATCACTAGCAAGAACTTGTTGACAGAGGTGAGTGGGCCCTCAGACAAATCTGTCCCTGAGCTGAGATATTAACTGAAGTTTGGCACTGATCATACACTATACTGGATACCCATATAAGAAGTAGTTTATAATCACAGGACATAAAGTTATCCCATTAAAGACAGGATAAATATACTAAGGCATTTGCAGGGCTCAAATAGCAATACAAATGGATTTTGTTTAGGGATCAGAATTTCTACAGTGGCAAAAGACTGTGCTGTGGTTTTGAGGAGAGAATCATGAATAAAGTTTGGCTCGGATAGGTCTATAAAAAGGATGAAACTTCATTAGTCATGGACGGGAGTTGGTGTGTGATCAACAGTCCACATGTTCTCTTGGTAGAAATCATGTCTACTTGTGCCTAAGCTAGATTTATATTATAAATTTATCATTCTAAAATGACCTCTGTAGCTGGGGGAAAAGGGGGAGGAACCCCACTGGGACACTTGAATGAGCCATCAGAGACTTGAGCAGATGGAAGGAGCAAATAATATAAGCCAGGAAGGGTGCTGAGCAAATCATTTGTCTTAGGAGTAGGTCAGTCACTTCAGGTCTGTAAAAGGACTGAGAACTCAATGTGTTCCTTAGACAAGGAAAGCTTATTGGGTGTACATGTAAGAGTCATGAACCAGAAAAGGACACATTTAGTCATTGGGAGGCCATGTGACTACTACAGGAGCTAGGCTCAGACCTTGACTTAGAACAGTGATATCAGAAACATGAGGTACATGGTCACTCTCCACTCCTCTAACATGGCAGACATCACTAAGTGATCATCATACACTTTCTTGCTGAAGCCAGAGGCAGCCTCAGAATCTTTCTCGGCACAGATCCCAGAGAATGAATACTGGTGGCTCAGAGTCGACCCACAAGGACGCCTGGGTGCCTCAGTCGGTTAAGCATCTGCCTTTGGCTCAGGTCATGATCCCAGGGGCCTGGGATCAAGTCCCGCATCGGGCTCCTTGCTTGGCGGAGAGCCTGCTTCTCCCTCTGCCTGCCACTCCCCCTGCTTGTGCTCTCTCTCTCTCTGACAAATAAATAAATAAAATCTTTTTAAAAAAACAGAAACAAAACAAAACAAAACAGGGGCGCCTGAGTGGCTCAGTCGGTTAAGCGTCTGCCTTTGGCTCAGGTCATGATCCCAGGGTCCTGGAATCGAGTCCCGCATCGGGCTCCCTGCTCTGCAGGAAGCCTGCTTCTCCCTCTCCCCCTCCCACTGCTTGTGTTCCCTCTCTCACTGTGTCTCTCTCTGTCAAGTAAATAAATAAAATCTTTAAAAACAAAACAAAACAAAAGATCAATTTGCTATCCCTGGTTTAGAACAAGAAATAAAGGAACCAAACTTTAGTTTGAGTACAATCCGCATTAATATCTATCTTTTTTTTTTTTTTTTTTTTAAAGATTTTATTTATTTATTTGAGAGAGAGAGAATGAGAGACAGAGAGCATGAGAGGGAGGAGGGTCAGAGGGAGAAGCAGACTCCCTGCCGAGCAGGGAGCCCGACGCGGGACTCGATCCCGGGACTCCAGGATCATGACCTGAGCCGAAGGCAGTCGCTTAACCAACTGAGCCACCCAGGCGCCCCCGCATTAATATCTATCTTGAGAGAGCACTAGAGAGGCACATTGAGGAGGACAGAGAGATCTGGATACGGAAAGAAGGGAGAACTTCCAGGGTCTGAAGCCAAGAGGGCATCCGTGAAGTTGCAAGACATGATAAAGAACTTTAGCAAATACTTCCTCATGTCTCTTTGGCCTCAATGGGGTCACACGCCCATCCTGAACCAATCACTGTACTCCGATGTGTGGGCTTTACTGATTAGTTCAAGTTAATCAGAGCCCACCTGTGGAGCCAAGGGCAAACTACATGACTATGTGGCGGGGAGGTGGCTCCTGCAAGGTAACTGGGGTACTCTGACCATGAAGGAAGAGACTTAATGCTGAGGAATAAACAGTAGGTGTTATTTACAGTAGGGTAGGGTTTCCAAGGGTCAGAGTTGGAGAGCTGTCTTAGAAGGGCAGATGAGGTATCTATAAAGTAGGTGCAGAGTGGCCTGACAACCAACGTAATCATGTGTGGGGATGAGTTAGGAAGGGCTTTCCTCCTCTTAGGAGACCTAGAAATCCATACCTGCCGCAAAAATGAGGAAGCAAGTTTAGGTTGCAACTTAAGATGTCCCCAAACTAGCAAAGGCATGAGCTTGAATTACCCTGAGCTAATCAGTTTTGGACAATTATCTAATGTCATATGAGAGAGAAACCCTGGAACCAGCCAGGAACTAGGTCCTTCAGCAAGTGCTTTCTGCAACTCGCGGAAACACCCCAGGTTTGCAATTTTGTTTGCCTGAATGTTTCCCCCCCAGTGGTTAGCAACAACTCCTGAAGTCAGAAAGATGCTGAGTGCCTGCCTTCTAAGAAAGGAAAGAAGAAGGAAACTGGGGGGCTCGTGTCCCTTTTCTTTGTTCTTCCTGGAAACAGAAGATCTCCCAGGGAGAAGGGGATGGTGGCTTGGGAAAAAAAGGGAGGCTAGCTGGTTGCTTGGGACCTGTGGAAAAGAGGAGAGGTGCAGAAAGGCAGTGATGAGAAGCAGCTGTGGAGGCTTAATGGGCAGGAAACCCATGGGTTACAGAGGAGAAGGAATTTGTAAATAAGAAGGGTGTCAAAGGAAAGAGAGGGAAGTCTGCTATAGTTTCTTCACAAATGGCATCAATTAGTTTAGGGATCTTTCAGCTGTAAGCATTAGAAAACCTTTCCCAAACTGGCTTAGACAGAAAAAGAATTTATTGGCTCACATAATTTGAAAGGGACAAATGTAAAATGGACTCTGGCAAGATCTGATCCAACAACTCAAAGGGTTCAGTTTCTGCCCATTTCTACTCTCTTCATCCTAAGGCTGGCTCTCCTCATTGTTGCAAGATGGGTACCATTAGGACGGGGGGCAGGCGGGGAGCATGCTTCCTCGTTACATAGTCCCCTCTTATCTGGAGGGGAGACACCCCAGCGGATGCCTGAAACTGCAGATAGTACTGAACCCTATATATACTATGTTTTTCCCTAAACATACACACCTGTGATAAAGTCTGACTTATAAATTAGGCACCGTAAGAGATTAACAAAAATAATCAACAATAAAATAGAACAGTTATAACAATATACTGTAATAAGAGCTATGTGAGTGTGGTCCCTCTCTCTCTCAAAATATCTTACTGTCCTGTACTCACCCTTCTTCTTGGGATGATGTGAGATGATAAAATGCCTACATGATGAGATGAAGGGAGGGAAATGACGTCGGCTGGGACACAGCATGAGGCTACTCCTGACCTTCTAACAATCCATCAGAAGGATGATCATCTGCTTCCAGACCACAGTCTGGGTAACCGAAACCTCGGAAAGTGATAAGAGGGGGACTACTGTACCATCAGATAGGAAAAAAAGGACTCTCTGTCCCAGAAGCCCTGTCAAGGGGCTTCTGATTGGACTAGCTTCGGTCTTGTGACCAACTTTGAACCAATCACTGTGTCTGGAGGAAGGGAAATCAGGTTCTAATCAGAGGTGGCTGTGGAGTCCCTCATATAAACTCTTGATGGCTGAAAATGGTGGGAGGGATGGTTTCCTAAGATAAATAGGATATCATTATCATTATGAAGGAAGGGGAATAATGGCTGGATAGCCAACAATCGGTCGCTGAGTATCAGATGTACAGGGAAAGGTGAAATGTACGTAATGTATATTCTAAATCAAAGAGAAAGGCAAAGAGTGAAAGTTTCTCTCTTGGAAGTGGCTTTTGCTTAAAAAAAAAAAAGAGAGAGAGAGAGAGTGTGTGCATGGGAAAGGATGACTGGAAAGAAGGCTCCCATGGTATGATTGTGGCCATGCTCAGCTGGTCAGCAGCTGTTCCATCAAATGAAATGAGACACAGGAAAACAACTCACATGAATAATCTCTGAAGATGGATCTCGATACCTATACTTTACCCAGTATTCTTGGAAAGACTCATGGGGCACACCCTAAAGAGTGAGTTAATGTTCTGTTAAGTTCTTGCTTTTATTTATTATCAAGGATGGTTGCTTCCTGAAACGCAGCACTCTATTAACATTCTGCATGTCACTTTGGTTCAGGTAAGCCATTGGAAGATGGATCACTCTTCATTCCCTGAAGAATTTCCCAAGTTAGAGATATAATTGATAATGTTAGGGTAGCCCAGTTCAAAACTCTAGCAAGTTACATAACATGGAAGATAGAAAATAATGAGAACAATCATTCTTTTGTGCTTAGAAGAGAATAGTAAAATAGTTTTGGTAGCATGATTATTCAATACATTTTTTCTTACCTCCTGAGCTACTTGTCCTTGATTCATGCCAGGGGTCCGGCAGGCTGAGAGAGTCAATATATTTATCTGAAATAAAAGTTTCCAACTGGTATGTTAGAATATAGCAGTAGATTTCAAAGTTTGCCTGGTAATCAGGTAATTGTTTAAATAAATTATGATATATCTCTACAGTGGAATTCTATTCATTCATTTAAAATGATGTTGTAGATGAAAGTATGTTTGCATAATGCTCACAATATATTGTTGAGTAAAAAAAAACAATTTACAAAATAATCTGGAGGTTATAATTGCACTTTTATAAAATACTAAAATATTTACATTTTTGCACAGAAAGAATGAGAAGATATCCTATAAGGTGTTTCTAGTGGTTTTCTCCAGGTGGTGGGATAATAATGAATATTCTTTTTTTTAATTTTTAAAATTTTAAAATTTTTTAATGAATATTCTTTTTGAATCTCTTTCTTCTTGTTTATATTGTCTAAATTTTCTACAATACCCATTTATTACTTTTGTAATAAGAAAAACACAGCAGGGGTGCCTGGGTGGCTCAGTCGGTTAAGCGTCTGCCTTCGGCTCAGGTCATGATCCCAGGGTCCTGGGACTGAGCCCCACATTGGGCTCCCTGCTCAGCGGGGAGCCTGCTTCTCCTCTCCCTCTGCCTACCACTCTGCCTACTTGTGCTCACTCTCTCTCTGTCAAATAAATAAATAAAATCTTAAAAAAAAAAAAGACACAGCAGAGATATTTTTAATTAAAAAATTATACCCACTACATCTGTAGATCTCTAATTGTACTTATATTTTATTCTTTAAAAATTTCGGTATTCTTCTTGTAAGCAGCTACATATCCTCTGTGGAATGAGGTAGGGGAAGAAATGCATACATGCACGTATAAATGAGTGAATGAATAAACACAGCACCAATTAGAGCAGCAAAGGAAATTCTGGGGAATCCCAAGGCTGACTGGCTGTTCCCTTACTTGGATTCAGTTAACACCTAAGTGAGATTCCATTGTAGGAGAATAGTCCCAGTCCCAGCCACATGGGGCATTTTAGTGTTTCTAGGTCCGGAGGTGAAGTTTTCTTGCTCCCAGGAGTGATGTCTCAAGAGTCTAGATTCTCATACTCTAGTAAGGGGTCAGTCACCTTCCCCTTCAAACCCTTGTGGAATTTTTCGTCTCATGATCCCTAGATCCTTCCAGTCCCCACTAGGTGGGGTGCATTTGGTATTGGAGGGAATGCTGTCACTGCTGGACCTCAGGGGCTCCTTGACCACTCATGCCAGGGTTTCAGGTGCTGTCCACTGCTTCAACCACCTTCTCCAGCACTGGCCCCCCTATATAGCCCTCATTAGTGGCCACCTTTGTTGCAGCCACCATGCTCCAGATACGTTAGAGATCACTCCGCTCTTCTTCGGTTCTGAGCAAAGAGACAAAGAAACTCCCTCTCAACAGACTCCAGGGTCTAGAAATGCAAATATCCCATCATAGGGCTTTTCCCAAGTAGGGAAGGAGATGGACGCATCAACCTTCTGTCTCAGTCCCCTAGTACCTCTCCTTTCTGCTCACCAACCTACTGGACTGGGGGACACAAAGTGGCAAAGCCTATTAAGTAATATAAATGAGTTATCCACTAGTTGTCAAGCTGTAGTGGATTGTTGCCAAGGGTAATATAGGTCCCGTGTTGAAAGGTTTATTTTTCAAGAGAAAGCAGAAATCTAGATTATTATGTATAATCCCCCAATTTTTAAATATTGACAACTGGTTTATTTTTTTAACCCCAGTATAGGTTAGGAATTCTGTTAGGGATTCCTCATTAGGGATAGGTTAGGAATTCTGTTCAGCTGCTAGTAAAAAAGATGAGAAATAATATAGCTTAAGATAGAGACTTGATACTCACTTTTGCTGAGAACCTGCAAGTAGTTCAAAGGTGGGCAGTCCAGGGCTATGGGCAGCTCCAGGAGGCCATCATGTCCAAATCACCTGGCTTGGGGTTCTTTCTAGTGGTTGCTAGACTACACTGGAACTTAAATTCAAAATCCACTAGCTGAGAGTCCCTGGGCACAGCCATTTCCCTTTCTATGCCTCTGTCCCGTCATTTGTGAGGTGGACACGAACAGCACCTGCCTCACAGTGGGGTTTTGAGAATTGAATGAGATACACATGGAAAGCACTCAGCACAGAGCTTTATAGAGCACTTAGCACAGCAACCCCCAGAATGCTGGTGTGAGACAGAATGAACCCAAACACACTCTTTGATAACCTGGGCCCTTACACACTGTTAGGACAAAGCAAAATCCTGAGATATGCAAAGAGTATTGGACATAGGATAGATGAAAACTGAATTGCCCTGTATTATGTAAGTGAGAACTCCTTTTCCTTTTTTTTTTTTTTCTTACAGAGCAGGAAATAACAGGAAAGAGAGGGAAGAGAGGAGAAGCAAAGCAACACAGCGGAGTGGAGGAGGACATTTACAAATACCCGATATTAATTTTGAGATTGATAATCTTTTTCAAAAATAAGACCATTGGTCACCCCAAATCCTCTTTTTAAAGTCTGCCTGGCACAAAAATATCTATTGTAATTTTTGATGTTAAGTATGAGAAGGGGCTAAGTTCCATATTTGTGTTGATGCAGAATAGCAATGGAGAGCATATATTCTATTGAATGGACTAATTCTGAATATATTAGTTCAGCAGAAATGGGAATCCGGAGCCAGAGCTTAATCTGTAAGCACATAAACTGTACCCTTCCCTGAATCTTTGGTTAGATTATTGGGCTTTCTTCAAATGTGAAAGGAGTGGGGAGAGTTTGAATCCATTTTATCTAAATCTAAAGGCGCAGGAAGACCCTACCCAATATTTGAGTCGTGTAGCTAGCACCTACCCTCCCCGAGGCCCCAGCAACATTCCACATGACCCTCCACAAAACCAGAATGGGAATCTTTCGACACTGCCTCTGCTTTTGCAACACTGAGTAGTCAGGAAAAGCTGGAGTTGCCTGTAATTCTAAAGGATGAATGGATGCTGATGGCGTATCCTAGCAACGGCTGAAAAGAAATCAACGTCAAGTGCCGGAGTCTCCATGAGTAGAAGCCAAAGATCCGCTGAAACACAGTCAGAAGTAACATGGCCTAGGTAATGACTGTCAGACCCAACCGTGCAGTTGTAAGCTGACCTTTCGTTAGGATGCTGCACAGATAAAGCAAGAGCAAAAGGCTGAGTTAGGCTAATGGAGGCCTCATAAAAATGACCCAAAATAACAATGTTCAAACAAAGTCCAGATTTGGAGTGACAACCTTAGCCAGAGAAAGCCATTTCATCTGTAGAAAACTGAAGGTCAGTGAAGGTTGTCAAATAAATCCCTTTAATCTAATTACAAATGACATTTATTCCTTTAAAGCCACATAGTATTAAATAAGACACTAATGATCATATCTCACAAGAGTAAAAATTACTCTCTTCCATAACCCTCTTTATAAGTTTGGAAAGCACCGATTGTTAGCCAAGTGCCACAGAAGACTACTAATGTCCTATTGCATTTGTCAGGGCTGTTTTTACTGCCAATAAAAGAAATTCACCTTGAACTTCGCTTGAGCACAAAGGGGACTTGTGGGAAGGAGGAAGTCATAGAATCAAAGGAAAGACATCCGGGAATCAGGCAGCTCTCCAGGGCTCTCCAGGACTAGGCACCATGGACCTCACACACCCGGGACTCTTTCTCTCTCTTTTTTTTTAAAGATTTTATTTATTTGAGAAAGAGAGAGCACGGAGAGAGAGAGAGAGAGAGCGCGCATGAGCAGGGGGAATCGGGGAGAAGCCGACTCCCCACCGAGCAGGGAACCCTACGTGGGGCTCAATCCCAGGACCCTGGGATCATGACCTGAGCCAAAGGCAGACGCTTAACCAACTGAGCCACCCAGGTGCCCCTCTTTTTATAAATTTTTAAAAATGGAAGTATAAAAAAATATTGAAGTATAACTGACATACAATATCCTGTACACTTCTGGTGTATATCAGGGATCCAGTATTTTTTTTTAAGATTTATTTATTTATTTTAGAGAAAGAGAGAGAGCTAGTGAGTACGGGGCAGAGGGAGAGGGAGAGAGAATCCCAAACAGACTCTCCACTGAGCACGGAGCCCGACTGGAGGCTCAATCCCACAAACGGTGATATCATGACTGGAGCCGAAACTGATGCTCAGCCGACTAGGTGCTCCTCGATTCAGTATTTTTATACATCATGAAATGATTCCCCACCATGAGTCATTACCACCTGTCACCATACAAAGTTATTACAAATTGTTGACTATATTCCTTAGGCTATACATCACATCCCCATGACTTATTTATTTTATAAACGAAAGTTTATACCTCTTGATCCCCTTCACCTATTTTGCCAGCCCCCAACCCCTCCCCCTTTAGGAGCCAACAGTTTGTTTCTTATATCTATGAGTCTCTTTCTGTTTTATTTTGTGTGTTTGTTTGTTTTCTAGATTCCACATTAAGTAAAATCATATGATACTTGTCTTCCTTCTGTCTGACTTATTTCACTTAGCAAAATACCCTCTCAGTCCATCCATGTTGTTGCAAATCGCAAGATTTCATTCTTTTTTATGGCTGAGTAATATTCTATTATATACACAGTATATATATTTCTCTCTGCTTTTCTATGGGTGTTACCTTTCCTATGGCTTTCTTCTTGAGGCTAAAAACATGGCCACCTACAACCCTAGAGCTCTATGTAGTTTTGTGGCCCTGGTCGGACAGAGCACTTTCTCTACAGTTTTACTTAGAAAAAACCCTAGAGAAGGATTTGGTTAGCCTGGTGTGGGTCACACGTCTATCTGTGGGCCACCAGTTGGGGCCAGGAGGATGGTCCTAGGATTGGCCAGGCTTCAGTCACATGCTTACTCTTGGTATGAGGATAGGAGGTGGGGTACTCTAGTTAGCAGGACTGGGATGGGAAGGAGACGTTCCTTGAAGGAGGGGGATGCTATTTCCAAAGAGAAAAAACTGGTGCTGAGCAGACAAAGAACAAATGTCCCCCACATTTATTGAAATAGCGATGAAAGTCATTTTCATAAGCTGCTACTCTCCATAGCTGGCCTAAGTTGTCTTGGCAAAGGCAAAACATTACAGAATCTCAGCTGTCTGGAAGGTACTTGGATTTGGTTTGATCTTCCTCAATCATTTAATTAGCTCTCATAGGAGGGGGGACATTAGCTGTACATTACTGAAAACATAAAATAAATCTCCCATAAATTAAAGGAAGGTACTATAAAGATAAAAGCTAATATCATAGTTAATATTTTTAGCTTTGTTTCCAAATATGTTACATTTATTAAGGATCTTTTAATCAGTAAAATAATAATTCAAGGGGCGCCTGGGCAGCTCAGTTGGTTAAGTTTCTGGCTTCAGCTGAGGTCATGACCCCAGGGTCCTGGGATTGAGCCCCATGTGGGGCTCTGCATTCGGTGGGGGATCTGCATCTCTCTCTCCCTCTGCTCCTCCCGGGACCCACGCACTCTCTCAAATAAATAAAATCTTTTAAAAATAATAATAATAATTCAAAATTAAGTTTTTATTAAAACTTAAGGAAATATTGCATAAAATAACTTTATTTTTTAAAGATTTTTAAAATTTATTTTGAGACAGAGAGGGAGGGTGTATGTACATGCACGTGCACGCAAGCAGGGGTGGGGAGTGGGCGGGTGTGTGGGGAGGGGCAGAGGCAGAGGGAGAGAGCATCTCAAGCAGACTCCATGCTGAGCTTAGAGCCCAACACTGGGCTTGATCTCATGGCCCTGAGATCATCACCTGAGCCAAAATCAAGAGTCAGATGCTTAACCGACTGAGCCACCCAGGTGCCCCATAAAATAACTTTTAAAAATATCTCTAAGTCATTCTTGTATAGTGACCTATGTTTTTTATTAAGTTTTTAATTTTAATTCCGGCATAGTTAACACAGTGTGATATTAATTTCAGGTAGACAATATAGTGATTCAATAATTCTATACATTACTTAGTGTTCATCATAGTAAGTGTACTATATAGTGACCTATATTGACACCTATTATAAGGTTTAGTTGAACTAGTATTTATTTGATTCTATTTATTTACAATAAATAATGGTAAAAAGGCCTAAAATTGATCATGCTTTTAAGAACTATAAATCAGTAAACTAAATTATCATTATTCTAAAATTTTTTAAAAAGATTTTATTTATTTATTTGAGAGAAAGAGAGAGTGAGAGAGACATGAGAGAGGGGTGAGGGGCAGAGGGAGAAGCAGACTCCCCATTGAGCAGGAAGTCCGATGTGGGACTTGATCCCAGGACTCCGGGATCATGACCTGAGCTGAAGGCAAACGCTTAACAGACTGAGCCACCCAGGTGCCCATATTCTAAAATTTTTGTTAGGTTTTGGGATCTTTTGCCTATGAGCCTATAAAAATAATTAAGGTATGTCCTCTGGAGATCCAGTATATAGCACAGAGCCTACAGCTAACAATGTTATATTGCATACTTAACATTTGTTATGAAAGTAGATCTTATATTAAGCATTATTATCTCAAAAAATTTAATAATAATAAAGAGCTGGGAAGTGATGGATATGTTTTTGGCCTTGAAGATGATGATGGTTTCTTGGGTGTATACTTATTGCCAAGTTCATCGAGTTGTATACAATAAATATGTACAGCTTTTTACACGTCAATCATACCTCAATAAAGCGGTTTAAAAACAAATAAAATGAAAATTACCAAAAAAATTAAGGTATGATAATAATAGTAATGACTACCATATATCAGATGTTTTGCCTGACAACTCCGTGAGGAGGGTTTTATTATCAATATGCTCTAGATGAGGAAACTGAATTCCTAGAAGTTTGTTCCAAGCTACATGGCCAATAACCTATAGGGTGGCCTTAGGTCCACTCTAGAAACAATTACCTTTCCAATCTGTCACATTGCTTCCCTGACTAAGCACTGCTGGAGAGAAGAACAAAATTGCGCAGGGCGTTTGTTAATAAAATAGGAATCCAACAATCGAATGATCTGAAATAATCATTGACTCATAAATTGTATGAATATGCTATAAAGTTGGTCAAAGAAGTTACTTTCTTAGATTCCAAAATGTTCTCCAAAACCAGAGTAGACACACTTGCAGTGTGCAAAATGAGTGGCTAATTCTGGACCCTAAAAGAAATCTCGACATCAAACTCAATGAGCAAACACACTAACAAGAAATGAAGGCAAGGCAGCCATTGCTCAGTCAAAAGTCAGGGAGAAAGTATGCTCTGAGGGACAATGAGGGAAAATATGAGAAGATCGTAGCTCTCTTCAACAATGGAAAATAAGTTAAGGGTTTTAATTTACAGTGTGAGGACAACAAGGGAGCTGAAGCAAACATAGTTATATGACAAATATTAATGGCCATCTCAATTCTCCAACCGAAAAATCCAGGTCAACCTGCAGGGCAAGCTGTCTCCAAATGCAACAGCCTTTTTTGAGATTCTCTGGTAAAGCCTACCTAAGTGAAGGAGCTCATCTGAGGTCGCATATAAGTACATATCAAAATACAAAGAGGTTTATCAAAAGAGCTTTACATTTTTGGACAAAGTCTCAGTAGGATTGTATTTTTTCCAGCAGACAAGGCCATTTTTCTCCACTGGGGAATATTGATCATGACACCACTAGAATCAGTTGGCATCACCAAGCTCAGATTAGGATTCTCCATGACAGATATCATTAATGCTAGTCAAGAGTTTTCCTCCAGCCTCTGCTAACAGAACCTTAACTTTGCCTTTTGTGTCTTTCAACAAGACTGAGTCCTTGTCTGGCCCTCTGGAGATGACTGTTGATAAATAAATCAGACTTGGTCATCTTATGATCCTTGTCAAATGACTGGCTTTGACATGGGCAAGAGATGCAGTTCTGGCCAAGGGACTTCTGGAAGTTTCTGGTAGGATTTTTGTCCTCTCAGAAAGGATATAAGACAGGGGCATCCCCCTATTCCTGGCTCTGGATGTTGTGATCTGCATGTGATGCCTAGAACTGTGGTAACCATTTTAGGACTATGGAAGGAGCCAAATTAAGAGAATAAATCACCATATTGAGGATGGGAGAGTGGAGAGATGGGAAAAACCAGAGTCCTTGATAATGGTATTGAGCCACTGAACTTAGAAACTACTATTTACTGAAGTCTAACTACAGATTCTTTAATATGTGTATTATTAAATGTCTTATTGATGGCACTTTTAGATTGGTTTTCTCTTTGGCCAAAGCTTCCTGAGATTCTCTGTGAGCCAGAGGTATCAAAATCTAGTATCAGGACATCCTAGTAAGATCAGAATCCAGCCCTCCCTAACAGCTGTCTAACTTCTGTGTGGTCTTAGAATGCTTAGGAATTTGACATCCTCACCTACCTTCTCCTCCCTCCCTTCCTTTCCACTCGCCTCCCAGAACTTTACTCCATACTTTATCTGCCCTCAAAGCCACATTGCACTTGCTTTCAGATAATGGAATTTGCAGAAGACTCAACTCAAACTATGTTAAGCCCAATTGCCAAAAGATGGAATAATCATATGGTGCTTGCCCAGGAGACAGAGTAGACTTTAAGAAGATCGATAGTAGGGTAAATGTCACTTTTTTATGTGCTGAAGATACAGGATTACTGTCAATAATCTATTAAAACTAAGTTTCTTAAACCCTTTCTAAAAATTGAGATAAAAATCACGTGGCATAGAAGACACCATTCTGTAGTGTTTAAGTTAGTAGTTCTTAGTATATTCAGTGTTGTGCAACCATCATCACGATCTGATTCTAGAACATTTCCATCACCTCAGAAAGAAACCGCTATTAGCAGTCGATCCCAATTCTCAATACTTTTTTCTTTAACTCACATGTCCGAACAGCCAAGAGTTTTGCTGAGTTGTTACTTACAGTTTGTATCATGAAAATAATACGATGGATTGTTTCATTCATTTTACCAATGCAAAATTATGTTTTAACATTGTATATTCTCTTTCAAAATACAGATGCCTCCCGAATTCTAATGACCAACACCCACCCCATGGGCATCCTCTCTTAGCCTTCATTGAATATTGCTCTATTTGATTGGATGATACTTGTGATATATATATATATATTGTGTGTGGATGGCCTTTCTATAGCCACCTGCTTCTTCTATGAGTAATTTTTGAACATTAACATTACAAATTAATCCTACCTGAAACAGATAGCTTTTCATAAATGAGAAAATAATTTTTTGTGGAAACTTAATTTAAATTTCAAATTAGGATGCAGATTTTTTCTGGCATGTAATTTTTCATCCTCCTTCTATTGCTTTGAAAAGAGTATTATAAATCACCTAAAATTGTGGGGTTGATGCTTAGTCTTATTTAGTGATATAACAATGATTGACCATTTTTTAGCAATTTTATTGCAGCTCAAAGTTCCAATACCAGGCAACATGCCACTGAATCTGCAAATCCACAGGCCTCTCCAACTGGAATCATCCATCACTTGCAGGAATTTTAGAGACCTGGACATATCCTCAAATGCATATGCAGAGGCTTCATAGAATGTATGTATCCACCTCAGCACAAACTTAAAAAATTTTAAATATAGCTATTTATTAGTTGATGGTAATAAATCCTGACACCACTGGTCCATCATATGCCCACATTTATGAATCAGAAAATTCATAATCAGGGCTATATATATCTTTTTTTTAAAGATTTTATTTATTTGACAGAGAGAGAGAGCACAAGCAAAGGGAGCGGGAGAAGCAGGCTTCCCGGGGAGCAGAGAGCCCGATGTGGGACTCAATTCCAGGACCCTGGGATCATGACCTGAGCCAAAGGCAGATGCTTAACCGACTGAGCCACCCAAGCATCCCAATCAGGGCCATATCTAATAAGAAAGATAGTGCATACCAATAACGAATTTCATTACTATAGAGAAACAATCAAGTCATAAGGATGTTAGATCAGTGAGGACATTCAGTTGCAAGGGAAAGAACCCTAAGTCAATCTAGCTTCAGGAAAAAACATTAGGGAAATGTATTGGTTCCCAGAACTGAAAAGTCTGTGTGAGTTCTAGCTTCAGGCACCTCTGGAGCCAGGTGCTCCACACCGTCATCAGAAATCTGTCTTGTTCCCTGTCTCGGCTTCACTTCCCGAGAGAAATCGGGATTCTCTGACAGAAGAAAGGAAAAGCAATGCTGGGCAAGCACAAACAGCAGATGTCTAGACATATGCTTTCCAGGAACTGGATCGTCTCTCTGACACATCCTGGTAACCCAGAACTAACGTATTGTGCAACGCAGGGGACACCGTTTACGCTGTATGCACGTAGATGAAATGCACAGCACAGCGGCACTTGGTATCCCCCTCGCTCTGGGACAGGGAGGCTGGATCAACCCCAGACGTCAGCCTGGGAAACAACTTTTCAGAGGCCAGTTCTATCCCAGTGGGTTTGTTAAACAATCTACCGTGACAAGTCCACTTGTGTAATTCCATTGTCTGCTTAAGTCTCACACGTCACCTTCCTCGAGCCAGAGCTGACAAATGTGGCTGGATTACTGTGCACTCACGATGCAACCACATTTCATACTCAGGGACACTTGGCACCAGAGTATGAATTAACTTGGTTTCGAGGAGGATATTATAGATGGGGTTTCTCCATGTGGAGGAGCATGATTTAAAGCAGAGAAGCAGGCCTCAAGGTCTTTGCAAGCTGATCACACACGTGACTATAAACCCTTCAAATAATAACGGGTCTTTTTGGACACGCAGCGCAACATCATGGCGACTAGTGTATTTTTTCTTGTCTCTCTTAAAAATTGCTCAATGAACCTTTTTCAGTTTCCTATTCATAACTATTTGCATGCTTTGGTGTTATTCCCCACGAAGGCTTTTGCTTTCTGAAACTTCAGAATTTGCTGTTCAGGGCCACTGCTATTCAATTTCAGTTCCTATCTCACCTGCTGCAACATTATGAAATCTGATCAGTACTGGTTTACCTCATTATGAACAGCAGAGCTGTTCAGCTCTCACGGTATCTGGATGATCGGGAGACTTACTGAAGTCAGAAACAAGTCTCTCCACAAGAGTCACAATGGAAGCCCACAGGATTTTGGAGCAAGGCCATGACCCCCTTCAGAAAGATTACTGTTTTCCCTTTGAGAAACAACTTCCATTTGCTCTGCACGTTGGAGACAATGGGACACCATGTATGATCTGATCCACCTACTCGAAGTTGACCATTTCCAGTAGAACTATATCACTTCTTAGGTGGTAGGAGAGCTTGCCATGAAGGCACTTCTAGTTTGTGGGAGCAGATTTTCCCCCACTCTGTGCCTTTAGGCCACCCTCTTCCCATACCCTGCTGCTACCAATCCGTCCCTTCGCTCTTGTGGAGAGTTGTTGGCTAATTAACTGAGAATGCTGAACCATAAGCCTGGCTTATAGATGTTGAACAATACTCACTAGCAGCTGCAAGTGTATTTCGACCTTCTCCCTCCCCATAAGGATGACACACATTTTCTTTTAACAGTGAACCTCCAGCATATCTGACCCAGAAAGTATAGCAGCCTGGACAGAACTTCTAATTGCTCACAAGTCTGATCTATTCCTAATGGCATTAGAAAGCAATTTGGGGGCCCTGACAGAAAAGTTAGTGAAGTGGCAGATGGACAGAGCACAGGCCAGCTTTTAGTGCTTGGTTCTGCTCTTCGTTAATCAATCAGCAAACTGTCCCAACATAGCACAATGCATACAGTATCTCCTGAGGGCACCGAATTTAACTCGATCCAGCTAAGTAAGGGAGACTCAGCAGTGAGGCTGTGAGCAAACTTTTGTGTCTTACGATCTGAGAATGTTTCAGAAGAATGGTGTATTGATTTCTTTAGCTCAATAGTTCACAACCTTGGCTGCAAATGAATTCATCAGGTGGGGAACAGAGTGGGGAGCTTTAAAAAATACTGGTGCTGGGAGCCTACTCTCAGAGATGCTGATTCAGTAACTTGGACCTCTTTATTAAAAACAAACAAACACCCCAGGTAACCCTAATGTGTAGTCAATGATATTCTAGCTTCTTCCAGATGTCCCTTAAACCAACAGTCAGTTCTATCTCTTAATTTTCATATAAGAAACCTGAGGTTAGCAAAGTCATATAAATGCCCTGAGTTTTACACAATGTCTTGAGTTGAGATTTGGGAATTGAAGTTCATTTTCTCCTGTAAGTTATCCAGTGCTCTTGAAAGCAACCGTCTGGTTCCATAATCCCAGCATTTTTTCCCCTAACACTGTTAAATTGTGCTACGGTGGCTGCTAACCAGTATCCAAAGGCCGCCTTCTCAGGAGCTCATGGAAACTGGTGACTAAAGGCAATGTGGCCTGATAGGCTGTCTGATCACTGAAGCTGCTAGCTTTCCATCCAGAATACAGAGGTATGTTGCATTACCTTTCATCCCACCCAGATACAACCAGTTCCGGAGAACCCACATTTCCCTGAAGGTCTTTTGCCTACAATCCATTCTCTGGAACCAATCTGGATATTAAAGTTCTTTTGTTTGCAAGCAACAACAACAACACAACAACAACAGAAAATCAATGACCCTAATTAGCTTAAGGAAATAAGAATATATTGGAATGGATCCTGGGATAGTTCACAGGTACAAATAAACGGAAAGAGCCGAAATTCAGGAAATAGGAAATGTCTGATAACCTCCTCCTTAGAGAGCTACCATGAAAGCCGTCCAGCTCTGGTAACTCTTAGCCTCTGTGTCCCTCCAGTTGTGCTGCAGATTCCCGTGAGAAAATCTGTTGGCTCAGTTCAGCTTTAGGTCTTCCCCTCTTGATCAACTGTGTGAGGGCAGGTCAGGAAGCACAGACGTGACCACAGCGGCAGGGGGGGGGGGGCACTGTAAACCAGGCACCACCCCAATAGAAGTCTACTTCGATGACCCATGTTTGTCAGCTTCTATTTTGCAGTTCATGAACGATAAAGGTAGGGCAAAAAGGCACAAAAGACATTGCTTAATCAAACAATTTTAATCAAGTGAATAGTAAGCAGTGAAAGTGCAATTGCATGAAGAGCCCCATATTTCACATGTTCAAACTGTTTTCCAGTATCTTTACTTGTAAGGTGTTGAAGGTGGGACCCACTCTTGAATCTTCTTTCTAGTGGTAGAATAAGGTACATATTGTTCTGGAGTGCCACTCACATTGAACTTATGATTTGTCCAGATGAATTTACGAGCAGTAGGTGGTTTTGTTGTTGGAGGATCATCGGTCATACAGTGAAGCCAACGATGCCTTAAAGAGGAAAAGAAAGACAGTTACAAGAGGCAGGGTAGTGTGGTGGGAGGAGGGCTAAGTGGGCAGCTCTGGGGCTATTCTGTGGCTTGAGCTCAAATCTCCCTCACTTACAAGCTCAACTGCTATGCCTTGGCTTTTTCATCTGAGCATCCTGACTTCTGAAGGATGGAATAAGGATTAAGTGCACCTAGAAAAATTCCTGTGCACACTAGGTACTCAACAATGTTAGCTATTGCTTTTATTGTTACCGTATCTCGAGGACACTAGCAATTTTAAGATATACATTATTTTATGTGTCTCTACAACAAAAATGCTGCCAATTAACTCATGCTACTATTGATTAAAATATATATCCTACTTGTAGATGTAAGAAGATATTTCAGAACTGATGCATACAGTATTGCTGATAGATGCAAGAGGCTGCTCTGGAGTCTCAGTATGCTCAGGCAGCTCTGGTGATGAAGCTCTAGCTTAAAACTCAACAAGGCTCCTGCTAAAAAAGAGGTCTCTGCTAGCATCTTAAATTCAAGCTCATGACCGAATGTTAAAGAACATACAATTTGTTATATTAAGAACATTAAATCACAGCCTAAAGTTCACAGGTATTTCAGTTTTGAGTGTTTTGTAAAAAAACAAGTTAATTTCAAAGGAAGCTGGGTACATGGAGAAGAAAGGGAAGAGGCCAATGATGCTGCTGCTCATGGCAGAGAAAGAAGGCATAAAGTCCACTGGACAAAGAGGAGAACTGAGCAGGAAGCCACGCTGAGTTTATATGGGACAGGAAGGAGAGAGCATTCATTCCAGATCCCCCAAGGCTGGGAGCTCGCTCACAAGACAGGATGATGTCATGGGAAAAGGGCGTGGGGGGAGGGAACAAGCAGAGAAATGTGGCTCCAAGAAAAAAAAAAGGGGGGGGGGACTTCCCAGCTATAGAGAAAAGGGCAAATGGAGGAGGTTTCAGTAAAATAACTAAGACTACAGCTAATGAGAAGTTTATGATGCCATTTAAGTTTAAGAATATTTACGAGCAGTAATTGATAGACATAGCTAGGTAATTGGACAAAACCAAGAAGAGAGATGATAAATTATTATTACTGTTGCTGTATTTTGTCTAAAGATGTATCATGACCTGCTACCATAATAAAGAATGAAGACATCTGTACACACTGGGCTGGCGTCTCTCTTATACCCTCCAGCGGAAATGGGATTAGTGAAAGTGACCTGGACCAATAAACAGCGACTATGAACAGGAACTCTGAACCTCCAAGATGATGGCGGTGAGACAGGCTCCACTAGCCACTCAAAGGAGGGATTAGTTATCAAAACCAAGGCTGATACTTCTCAAGGGGCTTTATGTAAGCTTTAAGGCACACTAGAAATATTTAACTTTTACCCTGTTGAGGCAGCTTAAGCAACTAATTTACTTGAATAAAATAATAGAAAAATTTATTCGAATAATTGCTGTAAAGACTCTTGAAGGTTAAAATGATATTTAAGGAATCAGAGTCTAAATCTTATATACGCCTGTTCAGTTACTTAACTGAGGGACTGAAGATCTCATGGAGAAACAAAATGCTCAAGAAAACTAAAAATAGGGCGCCTGGGTGGTTCAGTCGGTTAAGCGGCTGCCTTCGGCTCACGTCATGATCCCAGGGTCCTGGGATCGAGCCCCGCATCTGGCTCCCTGCTCAGCGGGGAGCCTGCTTCTCCCTCTCCCTCTGCCTGCCTCTCTGCCTACTTGTTCTCTCTATCTTTCTGTCAAATAAATAAATAAAATCTTAAAAAAAAAACTAAAAATATTTTTTACCATGATACATAAAATCTGAAAATGTTTATCCAGCAAGGCCACAGGCAAGAGTAAGGAATAAATAAGCAATAATTTATTCTCATGATGGCAGTATGAAGAGCTATAAGAAACAAGAAAATGTTTATAATCTGGTAGGCTGATGTAACCCTCTGTTGTTGTTATTAAATAAAGGCTAAGTATATCATACCTTCTAGGTTTCCACACCAAAGAGCTTTGGCAAAACAGATTTTCAGCTGGGTCATAAAAATTTTTTTTTTAATTTTTTTATCTTTTAAGTAATCTCTACACCCAAGGTGGGGCTCAAACTTACAACCCTGAGATCAAGAGTCCCATGCTCCACCAAATGGGCCAGCCAAGCACACTCAGCGGGGTCATTTTTATTCCAATAAATTAAAGACGCCAATGGCCTAATGGCCTTGTCTAGAAAACTATGTTGTAGCTGGCACTAAACCCACTTCAATTTTATACCACCATTATGATCCTAAAGGACAAAATATAAAACTGCTTACACTTGATGGTAAAGTCAGTGAGAATACAAGTAAGAAAACTGACAGAAAGGGAAAATGTTATAAATTCAAAAGAGATCAATATTTATAAAGAAAATACATTACATTTTAGGAAATAATGAAAATATATTACATTTTAGAAAAAACCCAGTATTCAGATACATTGAAGTGTGTCGAAATAACTGAAAACAAAGGTATTAAATCACAATTACAACATAACTCAAATGGACATAAATCCCATCAGTGGTTGATCCTATTTTCAGTTGTTTAAGAGGAAGAGTATGCCAAGGAACAGGGAAGGAAGACACTCCCCTTCTTTGAAAATATACTTCACTTTAATAGTCTCTCAGTGTGAGGTTGTCTGCCATTCAAAGTGCAAAATGGAGGGATTTATTTGTGAAGAATAAAATAGCCTAAAAAGAAATTTAAGAAATTAAAATATATGGGATGCCTGGGTGGCTCAGTCGGTTCAATGTCTGCCTTCGGCTCAGGTCATGATCCCAGAGTCCTGGGATTGAGCCCCACATCGGGCTCCTTGCTCAGCGGGGAGCCTGCTTCTCCCTCTGCCTGCTGCTCCCCCTGCTTGTTCTTGCTCTCTCTCTGACAAATAAATAAATAAAATCTTAAAAAAATTAAAACATATGCCACACAAAATGAATTTTTAAAAATCACTACAAATGAGATGGATGCCTAGGTGGCTCAGTAGGTTGGGCATTTGCCTTTGGCTCAGGTCATGATCCCAGGGTTCTGGGATCGAGTCCCGCATCGGGCTCCTTGCTCAGCGGGAGCCTGCTTTTCCCTCGGCCTGTTGCTCCCCCTGCTTGTGTTCTCTCTCTGACAAATAGATAAATAAAATCTTAAAAAAAAAATCACTGCAAATGAAAAGTTTTTAAGATTGGTATTAATATCCCAGATATATGGGAGGGGGGATTGGTTGGCCCGGTGATGGGTATTAAGGAGGGCACGTACTGCATGGAGCCCTGGGGGTTATACGAAAACAATGGATCGTGGATCACTACATCAAAAACTAATGATGTATTGTATGGTGACTAACATAACATAATAAAATTTAAAAAAAAATATCCCAGATGTACAAAGAATTCATACAACTCAACACACAACAATCTGATTAAAAAACAGGAAGAAGGCCTGAATACACATTTCGTCAAAGACATATATAGATGGTCAGCAGACACATGAAAAGGTGCTCAACATCATTAATCACCAAGGAAATGCAAATCAAAACCACAATGAAGTATCATCTCACATCTGTTAGAATGGCTAGTATCAAAAAGACAAGAAATAATAAGTGTTGGCAAGGATGTGGAGAAAAGAGAACTCTTGTTGCAACTGTTGGTGGGAATGTAAATTTGTGAAGTCACTATAGAAAACAGTATGGAGGTTCCTTGAAAAATTAAAAACAGAAATACCATATCAAGGGCACCTGGGTGGCTCAGTCAGTTAAGCGTCTGCCTTCGACTCAGGTCCTGATTTTGGGGTCCTGGGATCGAAGCCCGCATTGGGCTCCCTGCTCAGCAGGGAGCTTGCTTCTCCCTCTCCCCGTGTTCTCTCCCCCCACCCCTGGTGCTGGTGCTCTCTCTCAAATAAATAAATAAAATCTTAAAAAAAAAAATACCATATCATCCACTAATACCACTTCTGGGTATTTGCCCAATGAAAACAAAAACACTAATCAAAAAGACATATACAACTATTTGCCTTGCCACATTACTTACAATAGCCAAGATATGGAAGGAACCTAAGCATCCATCAATAAATGAATGGATAAAGACATGCTATATATAAACAATAAACAATGGAATATTACTCAACCATAAAAAAAGGAATGACATCTTGCCATTTGTAACAACATGGATGAATCTAGAATGTATTATGCTAAGGGAAATAAGTCAGAGAAAGACAAGTACCATATAATTTCACTTATGTGTGGAATCCAAAAACAAACAAAAAAACAAAACAGAAACAAGACTTATATATACATACAGAGAACAAACTTGTGGTTGCCAATGGGGAGGAAGTGGGGAAAATGGGTGAAACAGGTGAAGGGGATTAAGAGGTACATACTTCTAGTTATAAAGTAAGTCACAGGGATGTAAAAATACAGCATAGGGAATATAATCAATAAGAATGTAATAACCTTGTATGATCACATGGGTGTGCTGAGCATTTCATAATGTATATGTCAAGTCACTATGTTGCACACCTGAAACTAATGTAATATTATATGTCAGCTATGCTTCAATTAAAAATAAATAAAAATAAAAATCTTTGGGGCACCTGGGTGGCCCAGTTGGTTAAGTGTCTGCCTTTGGCTTAGGTTATGATCTCAGGGTCCTGGGATCAAGCCCCATGCTGGGCTCAGCACTTAGCAGAGTCTGCTTGAGATTCTTTCCCTCTCCTACTCCCTCCCTTTCTGCTTCTCCCTCTGCTCATGCTTGCTCTGTCAAATAAATAAATAAGATCTTTTTAAAAAGGCACCAGTGGATGGAGAACAGCTTCAGAAGAAACTAATGGATGATTTGAATGAAAATACTCATTTCCCAGAAAGTCCAGAACTACTCCACCAAGAAACTGTTAGATAGAAGCACAGTCCAGGAAAAGGAGAAGAAAGGGCTGGAGCAGTTGAATGCATGAATGGAACAGGAATCGAAAGATAAAGTCAGCCAATTGGTATCAATGGCTGAAAACCTGCTAAGGACCATCCCCTTGCCTTATCTCCTTAGAGATCACACTTGGATCACGTGAACTGGGAAACTGAGCACAAGAATGAAGCAGAAAATGGCAATGACCTTGTCTATCGAACAGAAGTTGATCTGAAGCGTATCACTGATGATGCTGACTTCAATGGATCCTTTCAAAGTTCTGAAGAGGAAAATCCAGAAATAACCAGAAAATTGTGGGAAGAAAAGCAAACTAATGAAGAGCTTACAGGACAAACAAGCCTCCAAACTGAGGAAGCATCTTTGCAGTTGAAAATTCACAGCTTGAAAGTGAGATTCAGCAGCTGAAGCTCCAAATTACATTAAGAACATGTCATGCAACTTCAGGGAAAATTATCTGAGGAGGAAACACACTGCTTAGAAATAAAGAAGAAACTTCCCAACCTGTGTAGAAACATGAACTCCACATATCAGATTCACAACCTCTCCAAGAAGATGGTGAAACGCATGGGCAAAGAACTGGAGAAAAACATTTCCTACTATAGAGAGGAGATCCTCTTCCATGAGAAAAGAGCCCAAGAAAGCTGTATGGCAGTTGTATTGACGGACAGAAAACTCAAGAAGCTAAGAAAAGAAAATGATCACAACAGGCCAACAGTTGGCCAGCGTGAAGTCCAACTTCCACCCTTCCCCAAGTGGTCCTTTTACTCTTGTTGCTCCACCTGCAGCCCACAGAGGCCCAGAAGTGTCAGGGGATCCCTTGGACCATCAGTCCTTCCAGGAAGGAGGGTCATGCTCTGAGGCCCACGATCTGGAGTCACCTGCAGGTCTGTCTCAGCTCACAGCAGCCAGGTCCTGAACACCTACAACCATGGCACATCTGTACGTGTTTTCTTCTTTAGAGTGATTTTTGATTTATCTCTTTTTGGTTTAGCTACTGTTATTTAATTAGAGCTACAATTGCTCCTATTTCAAATAGAAAGAGCATTATAATTTTAAAGTAGTATTTTTCAAATCAAGATTCACTTAATTAAAAAAATGTTATTAATAACAAAGAAAGTTTAATTTTCCCTTTCAGAAAATTCCCAGAAATAAAATCTTACTAAATAACAGCAAATAACAGTAACAAAAATCTAGGCAGTTTTGAATCTTTCTTCTCCTTGGATCATATACATTATTAATTTTGGGAATCAAGGCTGGCTTCTGACCATAATGTTCATGTTTCAGATGTTTTCTGAATCATGTTTCAGATGTTTTCTGTTTTTTTTTTTAAGATTTTATTTATTTATTTGAGAGAGAGAGAGTGAGCATGAGCAGGGGGAGAGAGAAAGGCAGAAGCAGACTCTCTGCTGAGCAGGGAGCCCGATGTGGGGCTCGATCCCAGGCCCCTGGGATCATGGCCTGAGCCAAAGGCAGACACTTAACCGACTGAGTCACCCAGGCGCCCCTCAGATGTTTTCACTTAACATCACTAGGCATAGAAATTCCAAAGATTTTTTTTCAGTTTTTCAAAAAATGGATATGAGGGGCATGTGGCTGACTTAGTCGGTGGAGCATACAACTCTTTATCTCGGGGTTGTCAGCTCAAGCCCCATGTTGGGTGGAGAGGTTACTTAAAAAATAAATAAAAATTATTTTTAAAAAGTATATGAAAGACTAAAGAAAAATGTGATTGTTTTTTGAGGTAAAATATACACCACACTAAAATGATTACTCTTTCCCACTTTAGTTTATGAAACATACCCACACACAACATTCAGTCACTTATTTAATACTAGCGTAGGTACTTCCTATTTTAAAACTGAGCAAACAGAATTGAAATGACTTTCCCAAGATACCACAGCACATATGCTACAACGCTAAGGCTTGGACACAACTTCCCAATGAATGAAAAGAACCTTTTGGTCAAGAAACTTAAATTATAGGGGCGCCTGGGTGGCTCAGTCATTGGGCATCTGCCTTCGGCTCGGGTCGTGGTCCCAAGGTCCTGGGATCGGACCCCGCATCAGGCTCCCTGTTCCGCAGGAAGCCTGCTTCTCCCTCTCCCACTCCCCCTGCTTGTGTTCCCTCTCTAGCTGTGTCTCTCTCTGTCAAATAAATAAATAAAATCTTAAAAAAAAAGTTCATTACAAGACAATCAACTCAGGGACGCCTGGGTGGCTCAGTCGGTTGGGGTTGGACGGCTGCCTTCAGCTCAGGTCATGATACTAAGGTCCTGGGATCGAGTTCCGCATCGGGCTCCTTGCTCACTGGGGAGCCTGCTTCTCCCTCTGCCTGCCGCTCCCCCTGCTTGTGTTCTCTCTCTCTCTCTGATTAAAACAACAACAACAAAAAAAGACAATTCAAATCTCGCTGGCTCAGTAACTGTTATTTTTAATTAAATGCAACATGAATCAAAGTCCTAACAGGGTTTGACAATTATAATTCTAAGGATCAGCTGAAAGTCTACCCAAGAAAATTTTGAAAACTCACAACAATCAGGAAAGGCTGACATTACCAGACCTTAAAGTCCCAAACATTAGACTGGTATAAAAACTAGTTAAAAAAAAAAAAAGTACAATAATACTAGAAAAAAATTCCCCAAACAGACTAAAGTATATATAAGATAAGCCTGGCATATCAAATTATTGGGGAAACCAAATATTTCTCAACAAATTATGCTAGGATGATTAATTTTGTTGGGGAAAAAAACAGTTAGATTTCCTAAACCATATATCAAAATAGATTCCAGACAGATTAATAATGCTCAGATAAAATGTGAGTGAATATATTCATAAGATATAGTGATATTTATAGAATGTGAAGCACCATTTCTAAGATTAACATTAAAAGCAAAGAGCCATAAAGAAAAAAAAAGGTGTAATTCTATTACACAGAAACTGAAATGTCTGTCTTAAAACTCTGCAAACAAGATTAAAGGATAAGGTTTTGGCTCAGGTCATGATCTCAGGGTATATATTCTCTCTCTCAATATACAAACAAACAAACAAACAAATAGTTAAAAAAAAAAAAGAAGTTGTTTCAGGAAAGAGAACTGTGACTTGGACCACAGTAATAGTGATAGAGGTCATGATCAGATGTGGGACCTACTCGGAAATTAAGCACAAAGAACCTGCTGATAGACCGGACATCACGAAGACTTGTGAGGATGACCCTTAAGTTTCTGGCTTGGCTAAACATGAGTCATCCAAGAGCTTAGAAACATTCTGCTTGATAGGTCTGTTCATCTATCTACATTGGACATTTGAAGATATTGAAAAAAAAAATACTACATTTATAAATGTGACCTAAAATGTTGAAAGGAATGTAATTAACTAAACTTGCAAATGGAGACAATTGTTCAGGAGATTTTAATCCTTTCCATTAGAATTTATCAGACATTCATCAAACAAGAGAAAACAGTTATTCTTTATTTTTATGCAAAAATGTTCAATCTACTAATCTTGTTATCCTATTTATAAACTGGACCTCAAGGCTTAAGAACAACTAGGTTTTAAAAATTGCAGCTGTAATTCTTTTTTTTAGATTTTATTTATGTATTTGTTAGCGAGAGAGAGAGAGAGAGCACACACACAAACAGGGGGAGAAGCAGGCAGTGGGGAAGCAATCTCCCCGCTGAGGAAGAAGCCCGATGCAGGACTCGATCCCAGGACTCTGGGATCATGATCTGATCCAAAGGCAGACATTTAACCGACTGAGCCTGGTTCCTGCAGCTGTTAACTCTTAATAGAGAACAATCTGATGATTGTTCTCCCCCAGAGGGAGGTGTGGGGGGGGATGGGCACAACAGGTGATGGGGATTAAGGAGTGCACTTGTGATGAGCACCAGGTGATGTATGCAGTGTTGAAGCACTATATTATACACCTGAAACTAATATAACACTGCATGTTAACCAACTGGAACTAAAACAAAAAGTAAAAAAGAATTGTGATATAAAAATTGCAGCTGTACTAAACAGCATATTAATATTAAACCCAAATTTCCATTAATCCTTTATACACCAAAAGTCTTTCAGACACTAAAAACCTCAAACTGACAAGTAGAATATTTAGTGAAATGGGGGAAAGTCTGTGACTTATTAAGTGAGAAGAGGGGGTATCAAACAAAATATTATATGTAATAAAGATATATATAACATACACATATCTATGTATAGTTATTTATAATCACAAACCTTCTTCTAAAGAGGGTATGATTAATAAATTACAATCTGTTCTCCACACTGTGATCCTCTCAAAATATTCCTTCCCTATTCAAAAGTAGACCCTCAAATATTCATTCAATCAATGAATGAAATATTTACAGTGCTTGTTTCTGGGCCAAGGAATTAGTTTTGTTTTTTTTTAAGATTTTATTTATTTATTTGAGAGAGAGAGAGAGCACGAGCAGGGGGGGAAGGGTGGAGGGAAAAGAAGCAGACTCCCCGCTAAGGAGGGAGCCCAATGTCAATCCCACGATCCTGGGATCATGCCCTGAGTTGAAGGCAGACGCTTAACCAACTAAGCCACATAAGTGCCCAAGGAATTAGAATTTTTGTTTCTACCTCATATATTTCTGAATTTTCCAGGTTTTCTATAATAATTGTACATTTTTATAATTAGAAAAAAATGAACAGTGATTGTACTGTTTTAATAACATGGAAAATTACTTATAATACTAAGAGGTAAAAAAAACCCTTGTATGATTATGAACTACTACATAAAAAATTATTTAAAAGGACTAAAGGAAATAAGCCAAATGTTGACAGTGGTTGTCTCTTAGGGGGCTATATAGATTATCCCTGCTCCCTGCCAGATTCTTTCAACTTTTCTGATCTCTCACATTTTTTTATAAGATTTTTTTTTAATTTATTTATTTGAGAGAGAGGGAGAGAGCACAAGCAGGGGGAACAGCAAAGGCAGAGGGAGAAGCAGACTCCCCACTGAGCAGGGAGCCCAGTGTGGGGCTCCTGGGATCATGACCTGAGCCGAAGGCAGATGCTTAACCGACTGAGCCACCCAGGCGTCCCTCTCACATTTTTTTAAGTAGGTTCCATGCCCAGTGTGGAGCCCAACACGGGGCTTGAACCCACAACCCTAAGATCAAGACCCAAGTGGAGATCAAGAGTCAGACGCTCAACCAACTGAGCAACCCAGATCAGGCGTCCCTGATCTCTCACATCCTTTTTTTTTAAATTAATTAATTAATTTGCGAGACGAGAGGGAGAGAGAGAGAGAGAGAGAGAGAGGCGCATGCAGGCAGTGGGAGGGGCAGACGGAGAGGGAGATAATCCTCAAGCAGACTTGTGTGGAGCCAGGGGCTCCATCCCACACCCTGAGACCATGACCTGAGCCAAAATTAAGAGTCAGACACTCAACCAACTGACCCACCCAGGTGCCCCATGATCTCTCATATTCCTAAGAACAAATTCCATTTAGATTCAATGAAGTTCATATTGCCAAGTCAAATGACACTTCTCTATCCTTATCCTATGTAATCTCTCAGCAACAATCCATACGGCTAGCCTGTTTTGTTGAAATGCTATTCTCTCGCCTTCCTACGTTGCTAGCTACTTCTCATTCGTCTTTGCTAGCTTGACCTCTGTCCTAAACTCCAGATTTATATACTGGCTGTTCACTTGACATATTTATTCTCTGACAGGTATCTCAACTTCCTACTACATCCAAAAAAGGCTTCCGATTGCAATCCTCCACTCCCCATCCTACCCTTCTCCCAGTATTCCCATCTCAATGAATGGTACTACCATCTACCCAACCTCTCAAGCTCAAAACCTCTGAAGCATCCTTGACTCCTACCACCCCCGAGCAATCCCAACTCGCAACCTGCTTTTCTACAAAGGCATCTACAACATCAGATGCTAACTGAAAAAAAGCTGACCACAAGGAAAAGGAATTCTCACAAGAGCAAAACATTTAATTTCACCATGGCCCTGGAAAAAATCTTCAAGACCAAAATTATTTTCTGTTAAAAAAGGGAGATTTTCAACATATGCTATTATTTTTAAAAGAATGGATTTATGTATTAGTTCAGTAATTTAACCATTAATCTTAGTAAGAAAAACAACATACAAGGAGATACTGGCTGTACTATACTGAGGGAGAAAAGACGTTACTTAGTGTAGAAATGAACATAAGGTGCCACCAAGTGGGAAAAAAGTATATACACGGTAGAGCAAAATCTAGGCAAGCCCTATTTGTTGGTTTTAACTTGATTTAAAGGATTTCAGGGTATAACACTTCAAACCACAAAAAAGCATCTTTGTTTCTCCTGATATAAGTAGAAACAGTAATTTTATATTATTATGCATAAAAGAGCCCAAACTTTCCACCAATTTACTCTCAACCTTTTGTCTTGTCAAATTTCATGTAGATACTAGTTACTTACTTGGTTTATTGGTCACTAATTCTATGCAAAAGCTAACTTCCATAAAAATGAAAATAAAGACTTTTATGCATTACTATGTAGATGGCAGCAATTAGCTCATTTAAAACAAAGATAAAATTAAGGACAATCAGAAGTGGTATAAAACAGTATTTGTAATCTACTGAAATACTTTGAGTATTCTGTTCAGTCGAGTTAAGCTAATATAAACTGAAAAAGAAATTAAAATCTCACTGCTGATTCTATAAGAGAATAGAACTTCGCTAAGAGAATGAAGGTACTGTAAAAAGGAAGATAAAAGACACTAAGTTAGAGTACAGTATCAGTCTACCAGCTAGTATTCATTGAGTTACTATAAACTCCAAGATAGCGAGGATCATATATTTTGCTTATCACTGTGAATGTATAAATCCATCAGTGCCTGACACTTTATTAATAAAGATTTTTTGAAGAAATGATTTGTAAGCTGATTACTGTGCCAGGTTCTAGGCACTATTTTTTATTTTCAGGGTGCATGTAGCTCTACTGCCCATTCGGACATTCGCACCAGCACACACCCCTTGTATCTACTGGTAGCCCTACCAGCCTTCCTGGCTTCTGACAGTCAAAGAAATGAAGGCCTTGCAATGAGATAAATAAAATGAACTCATTTTCCCACAAGATTTCTCTTTTTTCTCCCCCTCAGAAGATTTCTAATGTTCCCACAAGATTAGGGAACGTTATGTGAACTACAGAAGTTTATTAAAGAAATTCCCTGATTCTATGAAAAACACCTGACACTTTTTTTTTAAG